>NC_089587.1:13924251-13934042 GCF_019320115.1 Miscanthus floridulus
GTCGAGCCTTCGGGGGCGGCTGCGGAGCGGAGAGTAGGAGGCGGTCGGCGCTTCTTGGTGCCGTCCGTCTCTACTGCCTGCGGGCGGGTGGTTTCATTCATAGCCGACAAGGCGCGGCGTGCGGTGCTCTCTTGCCTCGAGTTGTTGACTCTCGCTGGGGCTGTCGCGGCGGCTGGGCTACTGGGTTCATCCTCCCGGGTCACGGCGGCTGTTCAGGTGAGCCTGACTGATTCTCCCCCTCCTGAGTATATGCAGAGGAAGGTTCAAGGCCGGATTTTTGTTCCTGCCCTTGGTACCTACAATCGGTTTTTTCCAGGTTCCCCTGTTCACCGAGAAATGATTTAGCCGATTAGTTTCCATGCCTGTTCTTTTTCTCTCTGACGGACGTGGGTAGGCTGCTTCCTTTTCTCGGTTCATCAAGGTTCGTGGATTTCTTGCCAGACGAAGGTTCCAACGGAGTCACTGACGCTAGTTGACGAATTTCGATTCGCTAAGGGTCGCGAGTAATGACTAATGTGGTTACATTACATTACATGTGAACTACGCTGGCGGCTGGCAACGTATGCTGGACTTCTCGGATATTGGTTGTTATTGGTTAAGTGTAGTCACATGCACTGAAATTATTGGTTACGGGATAGCTTAGGTCTAATTATGGTCTAAATTTAGTGGTATATATACCAGGGTTGGTTGGACGATAAACATCAGCTTGCGATGACAGGCATACATCAGAGCCTGCCTGAGATAAATTAGTTGGATGTATGGGACAGATAATCATTGATGCCCGATCATGCCTGTCCAATGGTGGCTTTGCACTGAATAAATACTGAAATTTTTATTGTTATAAAAATGTGTACAAGTTCTGTGGACTTTGTCTAATTTTAATTTTGGTTCTGAGCCTTAGTCAGCAGGCCTCACCTGCCAGCGTGTACCAAGTAATTGTGTTTTAATGATTATCTACACAGACGTGCTGAGCTCTCATATATGTATGCTACTTATATGCTTGAAGCATATCAGCATTGTTTGTGTGGTTGAATTCTAAGCTAAAGATGGCCACTGGGATTTTGCAAGCAGATTGTGCATTCACTTTTGTTACAGTTTAGTACAGAATTTATTGCAACCTCAACTACTGCAACTTATATACTGAAGCCAATACACGCTTTTCTGGTTGCAAGCATTTTAGATATATCCATAATCCATATATTAGGTTGCAACATTCACTGGATAATCTTGGCCTGAATTTTAACCATAGGTTGACTTAAATTCGAAATGATATGTCCAATATAGCTCTTTCTACAAGTACCTATAACTGAAGTTCACTCTTTTCAGAACATGTTAGAAGCCAGTGAAGATCGGTGAAATGCAAATGCTTGCATTGATATTATAAGTGCAGGCTGAAGTTATTGAGCTGACAGCACTAAGATATAATAGTTTGAAAATCTCAATGAGGTGCTTTTCTATATTTTGCAAGAAAAGAAGGACAACGCGGCAACCAAGTTCCCACCATAATGAAGGTAGAGATCTCATACATGGGGTACACTCTTAAATATCCCTTTTAAAATATTATATTATACTGTGTCTCCTAGCTTGTTTTGTTTCTTATTGTGATTTAACCCTGCTTGTGTAGACGTACCTGGTGGTACAAATATAACAAAATACACTTATAAGGAGCTAGTCAGGGCAACAGATAACTTTAACCATTCGAACAAGATTGGTGAGGGTGGTTTTGGTTCCGTTTACAAGGTAATATGCATAACCTTCAATAAAGAAACCACTGAAGTTGCGAGTAATTTAGACGTGTTTGATATTCAACAGCTTAATGGTTCAGGGACAGCTCAGGAATGGAACAATTATTGCTGTCAAGGTCCTTTCGATGGAGTCAAGACAAGGAGTAAGGGAGTTTCTGAATGAGCTCATGGCAATTTCCGGCATCTCACATGATAATCTTGTGAAACTTTATGGGTATTGTGTGGAAGGAGACCAAAGAATCCTTGTTTACAACCATCTTGAAAATAATAGCCTTGCACAGACACTTCTAGGTATGTCAACTATTCTTAGATTTGAACAAAATAATACTTAAGCATATGATTTTTTCTTTAACTATTCATTACAACAGTAATATACTAAGCTAACTGTGCCAGCTTCTGTTTAAGGTTTCAATATAAGCTGGGCCATGGTCTTTGGTCTAAAACAAAACTGTGGAAGATTCAGATATATGTCCTAACCCTTTTAAACTATTTATTGATCAGGCTCACGCCACAGCAATATCCAGTTCAATTGGGAAACTCGAGTAAATATTTGTCTTGGCATTGCACGGGGATTAGAATACCTCCATCATGGTGTCAGTCCCCACATTGTTCATCGAGACATTAAAGCAAGCAATATACTTCTTGATAGGGATCTTACCCCAAAAATCTCTGATTTTGGTCTAGCAAAGCTTCTTCCACCAAACGCGACACATGTTAGCACAAGAGTTGCAGGAACACTGTAAGTGAACGTCTGCTTTATATTTTTCATTTTTTTTTCTTGAGTGCCTAGATAAACTCATTCTTGTACCATTCTTTTCAATTTAGTTGGGCGATACTTATTAAATTATAAGAAATGCCCAGAAAGTTCAGCAAAACAATGACATTTGTAATTATCTGTATATGATATATATAGCCTATGTGTACCTTTTTCAGCTTTGCTTACTCCATTTTAATTGGCAGAGGCTATTTGGCTCCTGAATATGCTATTCGAGGACAAGTGACACGCAAATCAGATGTTTACAGTTTTGGCGTTCTCCTTCTAGAAATTGTTAGTGGGAGATCAAACAGCGATACAAGATTAGCATATGAAGATCAGATACTCCTTGAAAAGGTTAGATGACGCTCTAGATTACAGTTGGTTGACATGTCTTTCCATCGCTGCTTGCATAGTTGAAGAAATTGTTTTTGCCTTATTGATTTAAACATTATTTTCTACTATCAGAAAATGAGTATGATGATGTTGGTGTGCATAAGTGTAGTCAATGTTTTGCAATGGCATTTCAAAATCTCTCTTCTCAGACTTAATGTAGTATGACCAATGTTGCACACTTAAAACTGGTGCTGTAGGCCACCAAGAAATTTCTTTTCTACCTTTTCGGGTTTTCCTGAAAACTCATTATACGACAATTATGGGACTGGGAGCAAATCTTCTAAATCTAGCTTTTGTTCTTTACTGCTACAGTTCCCAGAGATCACCAATGGGGTTCTCCTCTTGCAGACATGGATGTATTATGAGCAGGGGATTTTGGAGAAAATCATAGACAGATCTTTGGGCAGCGACTTGGATGTTGCACAAGCTTGCAGATTCCTGAAAGTCGGGCTGTTGTGTACACAAGACGTCACGAGATACCGGCCTGACATGTCAAAGGTCATCGCCTTGCTTACAGGCGAAACGGATGTCGAGTCAGAGAGGATCAGCAAGCCCGCTATAATCAGTGACTTCATGGATCTCAAGATCAGGAGCATGAGGAAAGCGAATGACGTAGCTACGTCCTCAACATTCCCGTCCTCTCTCATGGCACATTCTTCGCCTATGCTGTCGAATGAGACGACACAAGCCTCCATGACATCCACTGGGATATCGGATCGTGAGTGATCCCTTCGTGAAAAAAATTGTCAGGTTGTTAGTGAACTGAGTTGGTTGGAGATGTGAAAAAACATGTATAGGTAGAGAGTAGCATGGGCAAATGGATACCTTGCCCAGAAGTTTACAAGGTGGTTTCAGTTTTCATGTATAGATTTAATTGCTTCATTCGTAGGCGGAGCATCATTGTTGAGTCAAAGGAGTAAGCACATTGTAGAAGGAAAAGCACAGAGAGTATGATCCAAACTCCACACCTTGTATTGATCTCAAGTGTTACATATATATAGTTACATGAGAGGCCATTGGCCATGATTACACAGGTGGTGCGGGCGAGCACGCTACGGCAGTTGTGCGAGCGCGCATCAATCGGATCGCAGGAGAATCGCCGTGGAGACCGCGTCCAGCGGAGCAAGTGCGGGAGCTTGGGCACGTTGTGCCCCTGAAGACTCGGCAATGATCTAACCGCCACGGGAGATACGACTCTGCTGACACCCCCCCTCAGTCTTGACGTCGTCGGCGGTGACGGAAAGACTGTCTCGGAAGTCGAAGAATAGAGCGGAGGGTAGACCCTTGGTGAACACGTCCGCGAGCTGCCGTGCACTGGGCACATGTGTGACGCGGAGCTCGCCAATGGCGACCTTCTCCCGGACGAAGTGGATATCCAGCTCAATGTGCTTGGTCCGCCGATGATGAACCGGGTTCTTGGACATGTAAACGGATGAGATGTTGTCACAGAACGCAACAGTCGCCGTGGGCACCTTGCACAGAAGTTCACCGAGGAGATGTCGTAGCCAGGAACACTCGGCGACGGCGTTGGCGATGGCACGGTACTCCGCCTCGGCGCTGGACCGCGACACAGTCGTCTGTCGCTTGGAGGACCAAGAGACAAGAGAATTGCCGATGAAGATGCAGAAGCCTGAAGTAGAACGCCTCGTGTCCGGACAGCCAGCCCAGTCAGCGTCCGAATACGCGGTGATCGTCGGTGATGTCGCGGTTCGGAGTTGTAGTCCCAGATGGAGTGTCCCTTTGATGTACCTAAGAATTCGCTTGAGCATAGTATGGTGAACATCGCGCGGTGCATGCATATGCAAGCATACTTGTTGCACGGCGTACGCGATATCAGGACGTGTGATCGTCAGATATTGTAGTGCACCGGCAACACTCCGGTAGGCAGTGGCGTCCTTGAGAAGTGCTCCATCAATTGTGGACGGCTTTGGCTTCGTGTCGGCTGGCGTTGCCGCTGGATTGCAGGTGGCCATGCCGGCGCGTTCCAGGAGCTCGGCGGCATACTGAGATTGGGACAAGTAGAAGCCGGTGCTGTTCCGACGAACAGTGATGCCAAGGAAATGGTTCACCGGTCCCATGTCCTTCACAGCAAAGGCCTCCTGTAGACGAGCAATGATTTGTCGAAGTAGACTGGAGCTTGACGCAGACAGGATCATGTCGTTCATGTACAGTAGCAGGTACGCCGTCGAGCCGCCATTGTTGTAGACGAACAGCGACGAGTCCGCCTTGGATTGCACGAACCCAAGGGATGTAACATGGCCGACAAATCGGTCGAACCATGCCCGTGGAGCTTGACGAAGGCCGTAGAGCGATCTGGAGAGGAGGCAGACTGCATCCGGCTGACGAGAGTCGACGAAGCCAGTGGGTTGCTGACAGTAGACGTGCTCCTGAAGGTAGCCGTGCAGGAATGCGTTGGAGACGTCTAGCTGATGGGCCGACCAATTGTTTGTCGCGACGAGCGTGAGGACGGTGCGTATGGTGGCCGGCTTGACTACCGGCGAAAATGTCTCGCCGAAGTCGATGCCGGGTCGCTGATGGAAGCCTCGGACAACCCAACGGGCTTTATACCGCTCGAGCGTCCCGTCGGAGTTGAACTTGTGTTTGAAGACCCATTTCCCGGTGATGATGCGAGCGCCGGGTGGACGTGGAACGAGAGTCCATGTCTTGTTGGCCTGTAGAGCGTCGAACTCACACTGCATGGCGGCGTGCCAGTGTGGGTCTTTGATGGCGGCACGGACACTGCGAGGGATTGGTGAAATTGCTGGAGAGGCCGTCAGTGCATACTTGGGGTTCGGTTTGTGGATGCCGGCGCGAGCACGGGTGACCATGTGATGGCCTATGGGTGCTGATGTGGGTGAGGCTGGTGCGGTGGCAGGCGTTGGAGATGAGCTGGGTGCACTGGGCGACGACGAGGAGGAGCTGTCGCTGATCACTGATGGCGCTTGCTGAGGTGCAGGTTGTGCAGCACGCACCGTTCGTGCACATGTGGGGTGATGGGGAAGGATGTCGACGAGGCGCGTTGGTGTCGATGGTGGAGTCGTGGGCGCGGTCGCGGTCCCGCGTCGGCCCGTAACAGGAGGAGGCAGATCCTCAAGTTCCGGTGGAGAAGAAGGCGTGGGGGAGCAAGCCGTGCGGAACGGAAACTCGGTCTCGTCAAACGTAACGTGACGAGACGTGATCACCCGCCTTGTCGCGACGTCGTAGCAGCGGTAGCCGCGATGATCTGCGGGGTAGCCGATGAAGATGCACGGCGTCGAGCGTCGTTGGAGCTTGTGCTGTGCGGTTGCCATGATGTTAGGGAAGCAACGACACCCGAACACGCGCAGCTCGTCGTATGTGGGGGCGATGCCGAAGAGGAGCTGGTACGGCATCAGGGAGCCGGTGGCTCGGCAGGGACGGCGGTTGACAAGGTACGTCGCCGTGGCCAGTGCCTCGGCCCAAAAATCCGACGGTGCTGCACTGTGAACAAGCATAGTTCGAAGACAATCGTTAAGCGTACGAAGAACTCGCTCAGCTTTCCCATTTTGTTGCGATGTATACGGGCAGGACAGACGCAGGTGGATGCCGTGCGCAGAGAAGAGAGAACGGAGAGCATAGGAATCGAATTCCTTGCCATTGTCAGTTTGCAAAGCCAAGATAGGCAATCGGAACTGAGTCTGGACATAGGCTATGAAGGCGCGAATGGTGGGCAGGACTTCAGATTTTTGCCGAAGAGGAATGGTCCACAAATAGTGTGTATAATCATCAAGAAACACAACATAATATTTGTAGCCTGAATAGCTATAAACTGGTGAAGTCCAAACATCTGAGTGTAAAAGTTGAAAAGGAAAATAACTATGGGAAGTGGAGTTACTGAAAGGTAACCGGGCGTGTTTGCCCATTTGACAGGAAGAGCAAACATGTGCATCGGCCTTATTACACTGAAAATCAAAAGACTGTAATAGCTGGGATAGAACGGGTGTCCCTGGATGGCCAAGCCGCTGGTGCCAGAGTGAGATTCCGGAGGAAGCAGCAAGAGCTTGATGATGCGGGAGCCGAAGAGGATAGAGGTCGCCCATGCTCTCACATCGGAGCATCTCCGCCCTGGTACGAAGATCCTTAACGGAGAAACCAACAGGGTCAAACTCGATCGAAACATTATTGTCGCGGGTTAAGCGACGAACAGAGATTAAGTTTTTGATCAAAGATGGTGAAATAAGAACGTCATTCAGATGAAGGGGATGGGTGGCAGTGGGAATGAATGTTCGTGCTTGGTGCGTGACAGGCATGCTAGCACCATTACCCACTGTGATAACAGATGACGAAGGATTAATGGAAGAAGAGGGAAAGTTACCCGGGGACGAGGACATGTGGGACGTCGCGCCGGTATCGAAGTACCACTCAGATGTGCTCGGTGGTGCTTGCGGAACGCCGGCAGAGTTGAGGGCGGCGTAGAGAGCAGCAGTGTCGAACGCGTTGTGGGGTGCGCCACCGTGGTGACCAGCCGTCATGGCGTGTTGAGGTTGGAAGGGCGGCCGTGGGCCGAGAACACCGGCCCCTGGCGCACGGAATGGCATAGGCCACGCCTGCACCATGCCCTGCCATGGGTTGTAGCCGGCGGCGTAGGGTGTACCCTGGTTGTTGGAGGAGTTGTTGTTGGTCCTCGGTCCGCCATGTCCGCCGCCGCCGTTGTTGCCGCCGCCCCCGCCGTGTCCGCCACGACGTCGGTTGGAACGATTGTAGGAGCCCCCGGTGTTGGTGCGGTTGTTGTGACGGGGGGTGTCGGAGGAGGATGATCTGTCGTTGGCAGAGCCGGATGACGCGCTGGATCGATCACCATGAGAGGCGGTGAGGGCTTGACTGGCTTCAGACTTGGCGTCGTTCTGGAGACTGATTTCCTCGAGGATGAGGAAGGAACGAGCGCTCATGAAGGTGTGCGGCGGGTGTTTGGCGGTGATGACCGGCTTGACGTAGCGGTACTTGGGGTTGAGGCCGCGGAGTAGATTGAGCACCTGGCTCGGCTCGGAGACGGGGTGGCCGATGTCGCAGAGCTGATCGGCGAGCCTCTTCAACTTGGTGCAGTACTCATTCATCGACAGATCACCTTGCTGCAAGGAGCGCAGCTCCGCCTCCAGGTAGACGGCGCGCTGCAGCTCATTATCCTGGAACAGGTCCTCGACGACGTGCCATAGAGAGAATGCGTCGTGGCGATCACGGCGAACAATGTCGAAGATGGACTTGTGTACGGTGGAGAGGATCCAGTTGACAATGCATGCGTCAACCATGCGCCACTCGCCGTCGCGATCATCATCGGGCGTAGTAGAACGGACGTGGCTCTGAAGGCCGAATTTTCCGAGGGTCAACTCGAAGAAGAGACGCCATTGGCCGTAGTTGGCCTCGTCCATGTCAAGGATGACAGGAACGTGATGGCGGATGGTGTCGGGTACCTTAGAATGGGGTACCCCAAGCAAAACATCAAATGGGTTGCCCAAGTCCCATCTAAAAAATAATGATGATAAAAGCAAAAAGGTAAGTCGTGGGCCCCTCCCCGTCGCGACCAGGCCCACTGGGTCCTCCTCCTCCTCGCCTCGAGCCCCGAGAAAGAGGTCTCGGCATCCTGGCGAGGCTCCCCAGGGAAGGCCTCGGTAGGGAACGCCGTCTCCGCCTCGCCCGAGGCTCTCCACAGAAGGCCTCGACAGGAGGCGCGTTCTCCGTATCGCGCGAGGCCTCTCGCGCGAAGCCTCGGCAAGGAGCCTGATCTCCGTCTCGCGCGAGGCCCCATTCTCCGTGTCGCTCGAGGCCAGCTCGCCCACGGTCCGTCGCCCCCCGCCTCGGCCGACCCTCCCGATAGCCGGTCACGTCCCATTAATGCTTTCAACCACTCCCGTGATCTCAGCCGGACAGCGGCTCAACGTCACAGAAAGACCGACGTGACCCGAAGTTGCATCAGCACCATACCGGCCGGGACAGGGCACGGCGGGGATTACCGGCCACTGTGTCCCAACACTGTGACCACGATCAGCGCCTGGGACAGGATATGGCGGGGGTTACTGGCCACTGTGTCCTACCACTGTGTCCACGATCAGCCGCCCGCTCAAGGCCTCGGCGCTGTACACCAAGGCCTCGGCACTGTACATCAGGGCCTCGGCAATATTGGGGTCCGCGCCTGCCGAGACCCCCCCACCGCAGTACCAGCCTCGGCCCCGACCAAGTTTCGGCCTCGTGCATAGTCCGTCCCCAGCGGCTTATGGTCGCCGCCACGTCCACTCTGAGGCATTCCTGGGGCTCCCACGACGCACAGGATCTGATGGGACAACCACGCCGTCCCAGTACTCCAAGGATGGGCCACTCCGACGACCACGCCGCCACAGGAACAGGCCACAGGGCTTGGACATGCCGTCCCTGTCGGCACGACGCCGCATAGTAATACATGTACTGCCCTTGTCCCCCCTTCAACTATAAAAGGAGAGGACTTGGGCCACTTAGAAAGGGGACGCCCCGGATAACACACACACACGCACACCTTCCAGCCGCTTGAGAGCAACGTCTCAGACGGCCCCACGACACCCTGCCGAGACCTGGGACAAGTTCCCTCTCTCCCTTAGCTTGTAACCCCCTACTACGAGCACTTCGGTGCGAGGAATACAAGTTCCATCCCTCAGCCTGGACGTAGGGCGCCGATTGCCTGAACCAGTATAAACCTTGTGTCTCTTTGCATCACCATCCGGAATCGGGAGCACGCAGAACAAATTCACTAGTCGGTTGAGGACCCCCCGGTCCGAAACACCGATAGTTGGCGCGCCAGGTAGGGGCCGTCTACGTGTCAGTTTCGTCATCCCAGCAGGTTCCGGATGGCAGACCCCGTGCGACCATTGCGTCTCGGCACCGTAGTTTGGTTCGGGAGCCTAGAGTTCATG
>NC_089587.1:14241196-14345551 GCF_019320115.1 Miscanthus floridulus
ATCTGGCATCACCGAACGAGGCCTAAATGTTTGATGTAGTCCCATGGTCAAGTAGTCAACTGCTGTGATCGTCAAACGCATGGGCAAAAATAGGCAGCTACATACCATGGCATGAGCCAGCGGCGGCCTCGTGGACGGACCACAGCACCAGCCGCCGGCGGTCAGGCCATACATTACTCCGTACTACGCATGCATGCATGCATGATGCATGGGATGATGGGCCTCGCCCCTCACTCCTGTCACTGACACGCTCGATCGCACATGGGGCACGGCCACGGACGACGCTGTAGTATCGGATCGTCGCAGATGAGATCAGCTGCAGGTGGTGGTGCTTGCTGCTAGCTTGGACCGAATGACCGATCCATCCGTCCGTCTCTCAAATCGTCGTCGTCGTCCGTCTATGCAATGCATGGGAGCAAGCATGGCCCACATTCGCCTGCCTCATCCGCGCCATGATCCGTCAAACAAACATAACTATGCATGCATTTACTCCATGCGATCAGACCGGGCTCCATCATCAATTCAGGCCCCACATTTCAGTGAAGCAGTTTTTTTCCCTTCAGGTCCACGAACAAGACATGGGCGGATATGGGCCTAGCGCTAGGCGTGGCCCAAAATAACTCTTATATGTACATTTCTAGCCTGGCCCAAGGCGTTGGGCCAAAGTTTCACTCCACCCGGCTCGACACAGACACCCGACTCCTCTGATCCCGTACCGAGCGTCCGACCTGCCGCATCGACTCCGTCTCCTGCTCTCCGCCCGAATCGACTCCGTCTCCAGCTCTCTGTGCGCCGCTTGCCGGTCGTCGACGGCGACTCTCCCCTGCCGCAAGCCTGCGGATTGCCCCTGCCAACTGCCGCGGCGACTCGGCCCCTGGTCCCTGTCGCAGCCTGCGGTCGGCGGTCGGAGGCGCCGGGGGCCTGATCAGCCGCAGCGGCGTAGCCTGCAGCAGTGCAGCCGCACGCCCGCACCGAACGTCTGGTCGTGGCCGACGAGCACCGAGCAGCAAGCCGTTGACCCGGCATCTCCGTCGCGCTGTCTGCTCTCTGTTGTTCGCCTGTTCTGGTCTGGCCTCCAGTGTGGCCTGTCCGCCTCTCTTAGGCTTTTGAGCTCTGGTAACTTGCAGTTCCCTCATCCTCGAATCCATTCCCAGGTTCTTCTCTATCTATAAACTCCATGAACGAGTAATTGATTAAGTCAATAGGGTTGTACAATGAGGAGGATCAAGATATTAAAATCCTCCCCCTGCTCCAATCCCAATTATACCATTAGTGTCAAAAACCCAACTATCTACCAACCAAACATCATTAGTTAGTTATTTTTTAACAACTTTCATGTTTTCATGAATTATATCGCGGATTTAAGTATAAACTTATACATTTATAAGATAGTTTTGTAGTAGACCCGATGGAAGCCTTCGCGCAGGCACCCGACTCCTTTGGAAGTGGCCCTGGGCATCAAAATCGACGAGCTCCGCCACTGGAACAGCTATCATTGGAGTTAGCAGGAACAATAATACGTTTGAAAAAAAAACAGCTCTACACGTAAAACTCTCTAAAACATACTTAAATCGGACCTTTGCTCACACATAAGCCTATTAGAGTAAATTAAAGCTAGGAGAAGCATATATTTTCAGGTTATCTAAGTATATAGTGTGATTTTTAGATGAATTGAAACACTTTACGTCGTCGTGGAAGAAACCTACATGCTCAAGGTTATCTAGGTAAGCGAACAATAAATTGTATATACTGTTCCGGCCCTTTTTACTAGTTATTTAAAAAAACATACTTTCCCTGTCACAAAAGAATATACGTACTTGCGCATAAGTGCTCCATTTCATCACGACTTTGAACTAACGGACCCGATCCAGCCCAATATCTGCAGCATTGGAGCCCACTCTCCCGGCCCACAAGTATCAAGCCTGTGCATGACTCGGAGTCGGGCTCCACAACCCACTTACACTGAAAAAAAAAACCAAGTGACGGAGGAAACAAAGCACACCAAACTACCAAACCAACAGCGACAGCAATGCGGTTCCCCGTGCGCCTCCCGCCGCCATCAACCACCGCGGCCGCGGCCGCTGCCACCGTCGGGGCCGTACTCGCCGCCGTCGCGCTCCACCGCTACCTATCCGCTTCCCGCCACCGCCCACCTGCCCGCGTGTCCATGTCCGCGGCCGCCGGAGCAGCCACCACGCTCGTGGCGTACGGCAAGTCAGCGCAGGAGCAGGAGCTGCTTGCCTCCGCGGCCGGTTCCGTCGCCCTAGGGGAGGGAGAGCCGGACGGTGAGGTCTCCGTCGCGCTCGCCTACGAGGGCGCGGGCTTCGACGCTGCCGTGTACATGAGCGCGCTCCGGGCGCGCCGGTTTGGGAGGTGGATGCTCTGGACGCCCAGGATTGGTTCCACGCAAGACCTCGTCGCGCGGTGAGTGCCCTGGGGATTGGGCTTTCGTTTGGTCTTATCTTATTTTACTGTGCTTTGATTCGGCGTCTGCTCGTGTTCGAAGGAACTTTGCAAAGCTACCGGTGGGCGTTGTGTGCGTTGCCGACGTGCAGTTCAAAGGGAGAGGTGTGTGTGATTAGGAGCTTGCTTGTTGCTGTTAGTGTTTTAGTCCTGATGAATTTGCAACTTTGATTACAAAGCTCTTGAGTTTTATTTCAGGCGAGATTGATGCTCTCTTGTACTTCTGATATCATTGATAAAACTGATGAAACTATCTGCTGAATGCTGTGTAATCTTAAGATTGCTTGAAAAATGCAGTCTGAGTGAACACAAGTAGAATCTTACTGTAGTGTGACACTTTTTTTTTCATCATAACTGTTTTAATTGATTCTACTTTGTTGTGACAATTGAAATTCCCTTGGTTTAACACACTCTTAACTAGTTGACTAAACCAGATCATACATAGCATTTCATTTTTTTCTTTTATCTTTCTAATCAAATATTTTAGTATGTACTAGGTGCTGTTGAGAGGTAACAAATTTAATCTTTGCTCACGAATTATGCAGGCCGTTCAAAGAATGTGTGGGAATCACCACCGGGCTGTCTCATGTTCTCTTTCACATCACAGATGCAGGATGCACGGAAGTTGCCCCTTATGCAATATGTTGTTTGCCTTTCTATTACCGAAGCTATCAAGGAGCTATGCCGTGCCAAGGTTAGGTTATAATTCAGTGTACCCATGTTTGCTGCTTATTGACTGTATATTGTCAGTCCCCTATTTTCATTAGGCTAAAGCGGTAGAGACTTACCGCCTGTGACCGGAAGGTCCCGGGTTCGAGTCGCGGTCTCCTCGCATTGCACAGGCGAGGGTAAGGCTTGCCACTGACACCCTTCCCCAGACCCCGCACAGAGCGGGAGCTCTCTGCACTGGGTACGCCCTTTAACTACCTCAGTTACCATTTCATTCTGCTTTTGTGATAAAACTCAGGGACTACCAGAACTTGATGTGAGGATTAAGTGGCCTAATGATCTCTATCTGAAAGGATTAAAAGTTGGTGGCATTCTATGTACCTCATCTTATGAACCCAAAGTCTACAATATTTGTACGGGTAAAACATGCATTTCCAATTTTGCTGATTCTAAGCATTTAATCTCTTTTTTTTTTCCTTTGACAAGGATGGGATTCCTTTGGTCTTAATCAGGTGTTGGTTTAAATGTTGACAATGCGAAGCCTACCACATGCTTGAATGCTGCACTTCAAGAGGCAAATCCTACATCACCCATATTGAAACGAGAAGACATACTGGCATACTTCTTCAATAAATTCGAAAATCTATTCGAGATCTTCTTGAACCAAGGTACTTTGGATTTCATTTCCCCCCATTTTTGCAGTACATGACCACATGCAGACATGCTCATTGAACCGTGGCTGTTGATGTATATGCAGAGTTGGTTCCTTTCCTGACAATGGATTCAATGATAATTTTGTTTTGCTGTAGAGACCGATTATTTTCCTATAACTGATTTAGATGCTGACAAAACATGTTTTAAACTTAACTGTATTTTTTTTCAACTCTAGCCTACCCCAACTTGCTTGGGACTAAAAGGCTTTGTTGTTGTTGGTAAAGTTGTGTACTTAACATCCTCAAATTCCGCTGCAGGATTTCAGGCTCTTGAGGAGCAATACTATAACTCATGGCTTCATTGGTATGTACTACTGTTTCAATATACATGCTAATTGGACCTTATTATGAAAATTTGCCCTGAACTACATTTACTACCACTTGAATTTTAAATGTTTATTGTAAATATCTGAAGACTGTTTCAATATACATGTTAATTCGACCTTATTATGAAAATTTGCCCTGAACTACATTTACTACCACTTGAATTTTAAATGTTCATTGTAAATATCTGAAGACAGTACTTGCAAGTTATATGGCACGGCATAGCTCCTTTATGTGAAAGAGATTTGCACTTCTTACTGTTATGTAGTGGCCAGAGAGTTGTCGTACAAGATGCACATGAAAGCAAGTCAGGTAGTGTTGTCACCATCCAGGTTAGCACAAAACAGAACTGCTATGGTTGAATTGATATTTCCACTTACCTAATAATGGTTTTAATCGTTTCCAGGGGTTAACACCAACTGGGTACTTATACGCTATTGATGAGGATAACAAAAGCTATGAGTTGCACCCAGATGGCAACAGGTATTGCCCATTATTCCGTTTTTTCATCCATCAATAAGATTTTTGTTGTATATATGATTATACTCAAGTATGTGTACCATATATATGTCCTCAACATGTAATAGTTTGTTCTATCACGAACTATTCTTTGTCAAGAATGGCATTTGACATAGTACCATTTGTTTGCAGCTTTGATTTCTTCACTGGATTGGTGAGGAGAAAGATGGAAGCTTAGGGTATGATTACAATCCATTTGTTTGCAGCTTTGATTTCGTCACTGAATTGGTGAGGATAAAGATGGAAGCTTAGGGTATGAATACAATTGGATATATGGATAGGTTCAACAAACTGTACACATGAATGTAGGCATTTAAGAATGGAATGAGAACATGATTTAAGCATCAGCCCTTCCATCTGTATCGCCTTGTTCTTGGAATAAATAGAAGGAATGCTATTATGACAGTTCTGAACTCCTGCTTTGGGATCTCAAACATTAAAGTGCCCCACCCTTGCGCTTCCATTTGCTACTGGCTACACAGAAACAATTAAGGAGATGATCAACCGCTGACTGAAGCACGGGCATGAGTTCAAATTTCAGGTGAAGAAATCGCAATGACTGAAGACCCTTTTACTTGAATGATTCATAGGAAGAATGCATGAAAACTACCAAGCACATCTGCTCTGTCGCTAGGCGCATAGCTTCTTCGGCAGTGTTTGGGCCTCATATATTTGGCGAACTGTAAGACTGCGATTTTTTTTTTGTGTGAACTGAGTTGGAAATCTGCAAGATTTGTAGCTGTCATGTATGAGTTACAAAGCTGTATTTGTCCAGGTGCTTAACTGGAAGGACATGATATGCATTATCCATGCTGTTGTTGGCTTGTGCTGTCGTCTGCATATGCATCATTGCGTGTGTTTTGTGGGCAAGGCGTCCGTATACCGGTGGTGACGCCACTGATCGATTTGCATAGTTATCACTTTATCAGCACACAGTCCACTCTCGCAGCATCGATCCGAGGCAAATAACCAAGTACTTATTTGCGTGCTAGGACGAAAACGGTATGGATATTTTTCGACTGTATTCGAGACCAAATCTATTTAGCGAGATTCAGATCTGTCCGTATCCGAGTTCGGATATTCAACATCCGATACCGTATCTATATCCGAATACTGAAATCATATATTTTATAATGTCGATATCAAATCGTATTATATCTAGCACGGTTATACCATCCGTATTTGAATATGAATCCGGACTGAAATAGTGATATGCGTTCGTATGCGATCCATCCCTACCTACCTCGGACTCAGATTCGGTGCCTTTGCTCTAGCAAGGCACGGCGTAACTTTCGGACCCTCTATCCACCGTTGAAAGAGAATCCGATGGCTCCCACAAATTTCAGCACATCTTTTAGCTTTTCCCAATGGAAAATGGGCGGGAGCGGGAGCGGGAGCGGCGGCTCATCTGCGCGCGCATTGCGCCTGGCTCCCGGGCGGAGCTCTCTGCCCCACCGCCGAGGCCTCTTCCTCCCCACCCCCTTCTCCTCGCCACCGTCGGAGCAGACCACTGGAGGCCAGTGGCCGCGAGGAGGGCGGTAGCGGGGTGCTTTTCTCTCCGCACGCAGGGCTGTGTGCGTTGCCGTTGCCGCCGCCATCGAGTCTGAAGCCCGCTCCGCTGTCCTGGAGCGCGGATCCGGGACTTGCCGGCGTGGATCTCGCCCCCACGCTGTCGTCGGCAAGGAACACGCAGGTAGGGGTCGCTGCGCCACGGCCCGACCGCCACCGCCGCCGCCACCGGAATCCCACGTCCTCGTGCTTCGATCTGAAGAGCCAAGACGCAGTCGAGGACGAGGAGCACTGAGCAGACCAGCATCCTATGTAGGGACGCCTTCCAGGAGCACTGCAACATCATCGAGGAGGACCATCCTTGTGAGTTGCTTCACAGATTCAGAATAGAGCCCCTTCTTAAGTTTCCAGTCAGATTGTAACAGACCTAATGCTGCTATGAGGCTGTGATGCTATGACATGATTTTGATTGGTTTGAAGGATGCAAGTCTAGCTTAGTCTCTCTGCTATAACACCATTTATTGTCATGAAACTTCAGGACCAAAATCTATAGTAGTCCAGTTACTTTGCATCTATGTGCTATTTATTGTTTACAGTAAATGTTTAGCTTGATAAAAATTACAAATCTGCTATCATGTGCTAGTAATTGTTTGCTGTAAATTTTGTTCTTTGTGACAGAATTTGACAAGGAAAATTGGGTTAGATATTGAAAGGACAATGGCAGAACTTGACAAGGGAACACCTGAAGTTGGTTTGAGGTTTCGAAATCCAGATGAGGCTTGATAGTTTTGAGTGGCATATGGGGGTCGTACAGGCTTTGATGTGAGAAAAAGATATAGAAATTTAAGCAAATTTGATGGCAAGGTGACTTCATGCAGATTTGTTTGTGCCAACGAAGGCCATTGAAGGAAAGTGGAAAGAGAGCATGTGACAAAGTGTTTTAGAGCTGAAACAAGAACCGATTGCAAAGCATGAATGGCAATTACATTGGACCGAGGGGAAGAAAATTATGAAGTCACTGATGTTGTCCTTGAACACAATCACTCCCTTCACTTGCCTAAAACTCGACACTTGATGGCATCACAAAAGAAAATTTCAGAACTACAGGCTTTTGAAATTGAGACTGCCGATGATTCTAGAATTAGGCCAAAAGTTGCCCATGAGTTGGCTATCCGTCAAGTTGGAGGGCCATTTAACCTTAGTTACACTTGTCGTGATCGCAGAAATTATTTACAGAGCAAGAGGCAGAGGGAGTTAGCATTTGGACATGCTGGTAGTATGTTGAAATATTTTCATGACAAGATCTTTGAAAATCCATCATTCCAATATGCTTTGCAAGTGGATTGTGATGAGCATATAACCAACATATTTTGGGCTGATGCCAAAATGATCCTTGATTATGCATATTTTGGTGATGTCGTGACATTTGACACTACTTTTGGCACAAATAAAGAATACCGACCATTTGGTGTCTTTCTTGGGCTCAATCATTTTAGAGAAACCACTATTTTTGGTGCTGCAATTCTCTTTGATGAAACTGAAGACTCATTTACATGGCTCTTTGAGACCTTTCTAGCAGCTCACAATGGCCAGCAGCCTAAAACTATTTATACGGATCAAGATGCAGCTATGGGAAAATCAATAAAGAATGTATTCACTGAATCATATCATGGGCTGTGCACATTTCATATAATGCAAAATGCCATCAAACATTTATCAATGAAGGGCCAAGAAGAAGAAGAGGGTGAGGGTGACCACGAAGATGAAGAACCTCATATTCTCTCTGATTTTAGTGCTTGTATATATGACTATAAAGACAAGGAGGCATTTGAAGAAGCATTTGACATTATGAGAACAAAAGTGCACAAACAAACTTGGTTGGATAGTATCTATAAGGTGAAAGAAAAGTGGACTGAATGTTATATGAGAGATGTTTTTAGTTTGGGAGTGAGAAGCACACAACTAAGTGAGAGTTTCAACAATGCATTGAAGAACCATTTGAAATCAGATTTTGATATTGTTCGATTTTTGAGGCACTTTGAGAGGGCAGTGGAAGACAAAAGAACTAAGGAGCTAGGAATCTGAATTTGAGGCAAGGAAGAACATACCAAGAAGGCTAATGTGCACTCCTATGTTGGTGCAAGCAAGTAAAGTATACACACCAGTTATTTTTAAAGTTTTTCAAACCAAATATGAAAGATCTATGGCTGCATGTACACGAGTATTAGAAGGAGACAACAAATATGCTGTTGCTGTTGGGAGTCTCCGTGATGATCTAAGATTTGAGGCGGAGCACATAGTAGTAGGTGACCTTTTAAATCAGACAGTTTGTTGTAGCTATGGGATGTTCAATAGGGTAGGAATATTATGTGCACATGGTCTGAAAGTTCTTGATTTAATGAATATAAAGATGTTGCCAACACATTACATCTTAAAGAGATGGACTAGAGAAGCGTGCTCAGGAAATATTCAAGATAGGCACGGAAGAAATGTGATAGAAAACCCAAAACTGGAAGCTCAACTTCGATTCAAGTCTCTGTCTCATAAATTCCACAATTTGGCGTATAAAGCCGCCGACTCTCTAGAATGTTGCTTGCTGCTCGACAATGCTCTTGATTGCCTTTGCACACAAGTTGAGGATAAACTTAATTTATCCAGCTGTGCTATGGATGAAAAACCAACAAATGAAGAAGAAAATGTTGACCCAAATGTGAACCAAAGAGATGATTTGCTTAGTGCTGCAAAGCTGAAGAAAAAGGAGGTCCAGTCAAAAAATTCAAAGAGAAAGAGGACTTGGATCGATAAGTTACGACACAAGGGGAAACACATGCAAGCAAAATCTGACATACCACCAAAATCTGCCAACCCAAAGAAAAAAGAAACAAAGGTATGTTGCAAACTTGCAAACCTACATAATGCATGCTGTTGTCATTCCATGGGCTTGGTGACACAGAGCAACCGATATGATCCATGCGTTCCATGCGCTTACTTGCTTGGCACTCGTGTACTAATGCTCTTCCAGCTAAGGAGGCTGGAAAATATGATTTGCAGTGTGAGCCTTGCACAAGTTGTTGCACGTGTGATCGTTAACTAAACTGTTTTGGGTACTACATTATTATAGATAGTATTTGCCATTCTCAACTATGTTGTTCTGACTTACAGATTAAGAGCTTTTTGGTTCCCATATCACGCAATGGACATAGGTGTTGATAACAGATTCATCGATTTCTGCTAGTAGTTCTAGGAGATTGGTTCTGTTATTAGTTAATCGAATGGTTTTACTTGACATTACAACTAATCATGTCTTCCTTTTCTCCCACAGGGAAGCAAGCCCATGGAACGCATGGATCATATCGGTTGCTCTGTGTCACCAAGCCCATGTTCCTCATACCAAGATTATAATGTCATTGGCAGTTTTACTCAGCTCATAACAGCTCCAAGCTTGTGACGAAGAAAACCTTCAGTTCTAGTGTGTATAGGCTGGTTAGATAGCATTTTGGACATGGATAACTATAGTCTTTTAGGGTCTAGTTATAGTCTTTTGTGGCCTAACTGTATATCAAAAATGGCCTATATAATTTCAGTAGAAGCACATGTGCTGGTTCAGTAATAGCACAAGTTGCCAGGGTACACAACCTGAAGGTGCTTTAAATGATTTTGAACTTGTGGACTTATGCTTTGGAAGTGGAGCACACAAATCTCCAGTGTGCTTGATCTGTCTAATAATTACGTGCTTGTGAAAATGGCTTTGTTTGTGTGAAGGTCTGATATATTTTGCCATATTTTGCCATCAGTCAAAGCATAAGGTAAACTGATCATGTTTTCAAGCACCTAGTACTGCATGATGAAAGCCATCAGAGTACAAGGCACAGTACTTGGCAAAATACAATCCATAAATATGAGGAATAGACGAACATGCATACAACTATACAAGTGTGACATCACAACAATTTAACTGTAATCACATACTGCACTGACATTTCAATCTGATTATTCATATCCATGAAGATACATTTCTGAAGGTGGTTGGCTTGTCAAGGAAATCTAAGGTATTCTTTCAGGAGCACATTTGTAGTTGAACCATGATCATGTACACCATTGCATTTTCCCTAGTTCAAGTACTTAGCATGGTCTCTCTGTTCAAGTTACAAAATCACAGTTGTCAAGTCATTCATTTATCGAATTTTGTTCAAAACTAGAAGCACTGTCAAATAGAATAGAACTAAGCATCACTGAACGTCCATTAGCAAGCCACCGAGTTTAATACATCATTGATTAACCTAGGTGGACACCCATCATAGAAGTTTTGACGACAATACGCTATACAACGGCAGAGCCAGTGCACCATTCAGTTAACTGACATGGGCTCAATCAAAAGGTCAGGAACGCAGCCTGAGAGGTATCCAGAAAACTAGTTCGTCAACCACTACTTAGACCCTAACTTGAGCAAAAGACCAAGCCGATTTACCACCAGCAGGTACTCGGCATCAGTTCTTGAACATGATGGCAGCGACGAGGAACGCGATCACTCCAATGAGGCAGTAGACGAGGTACATGAGCTTGCACTTGTCAACAGCTGCGAGAGAAGCCTTCCTGGTGGTAAACCTGATATATGCGCTCGGCAACACGCCTGGTGCGGTTCACCTCCTCCTACAGCTCCACCCTGGCATTGTTGGCCACATCATTGCAGCGGATAGCATCGATTAGAGCTTCATTAGCTGTGGCTTCACAACGCCTGGTGGTTTTGATCTCCTTCCAGAGTTCCTTCAAGCACTCCTGAACCCATTCAGGCTAGGGTTCATCCTACCATTCCACAAACTAGCATTGATCTGCCTCTTCCTGCGTGTCACAATTGTAGTTTCAGTAACTTGGTCAATAGGGACACCATCATGCAGTGACTAGATAAGATGAAAACTACACAATTACAATGAAAAATGATAGAAAGATTGTAGGCAAACCTTCAGTGGGCACCCCAAGAAGCGTCTGCCTGTGTTCTGTCAGCTCGATCATCGCCGGCCACCATGGACACCCCAAGAAGCATGAGGCGTGCCCAACCTAGCAGCCACACTGTCAACCGCACCTTGACCTTGCACGGCACAGCCCGGTGCCACAGCTGCATGTCGTCCCGTGGCCTAGGGCCGCAGCCACTGCGCCCGGGCTCTCAAGACGCTGCCTCCACCAACCAACAAGCAGCAGGGGTGCCACCCAAAACCACCGCTAGATCCACACAATAGGAGGCCGGATCCATGCACAACCATGGATCGAAGCATGAGGACGTGGGATCCGGTGGCGGCAACGGTGATGGCCGGGCCATGGCGCAGTGACCCCTGCCTGCGTGTTCCTTACCAACAACAGCGCGGGGGCGAGATCCACGCCGGAAGGTCCCGGATTGACGCTCCAGGACAGCGGAGCGGGCTTCAGACTCAATGGCAGCGGCGACGGCGGCGCCACAGCCCTGTGTGCGGAGAGAAAAGCACCCCGCTACCGCCCTCCTCGCGGCCACCGGCCTCCAGTGGTCTGCTCCAGCGGCGGCGAGGAGAAGGGGGTGGGAAGGAAGAGGCCTCGGCGGTGGGGCAGAGAGCTCCGCCCGGGAGCCAGGCGCAACACGCGCGCATATGAGCCGCCGCTCCCGCCCATTTCCATTGGGAAAAGCTAAAAGATGTGCTGAAAAATTGTGAGAGCCATCGGATTCTCTTTCAATGATAGATAGAGGGCCGAAAGTTACGCCGTGCCTTCTAGAGGAAAGGCACTGATTCTGAGTCCACCTACCTCACTAGTCCAAACCAGCTCATCTGCTTCGCCCTTCGCCCATCCGCCTCTCTCGCTGCTCCCCTTCCGAATCCCATAGGCTCTACCGCAGGTTCGCAGGAATCCGAATCAATAAGGTCAGCTCCAATCTTAGCCTTAATGGCAGCTTGGTTTATTCTCCCTCTTTTCTTCTTCTTGGAGCGGAGGCTATCCTTTAGCTTGGGAATCTCACCTGCAAGCTTCATTTTTTTTAGCTAATCCAGTCCGGCGACCTAGGTCTCTTGGCTTGCCCGCTTGTCAGTAATGGCGCAGGATGATCCGGTTGTTTCTGCTCAGTGACTGCACGAGCACCTAGGAATGCCTGATGTTAAGGTAAAAAAGAAAGTCATCTATTTTGATTGTTCATATTCAGTTCAGAGATACTTTAATAATGCTTCCTTCATCGAAAAAAAAGTTCAGAGATACTTACTTCTTCTATCCCCTACGTAAGTGGTATGTGGAGAACATAACAGGGTGATTCTCTAGTCAATTTGATCTTACTTCCTCTTATGTATTGTGTTCTTATTACTCTCAAAGGAATTAGAGGGTTAGGGATATATGTGCTTTGTGACAGTTATCAGCTTGTTTTAGGTTTTGAATGCTTCCTGGTACATGCCAGTAGAGAACAGGGATCCATGGGAAGAATATCAGGTTTTAAGCATGATCTGTAACGTGTCTCATCTTCCTTTTTGAGATAATTGTTGGAGCTGAAGTGTTCTGATTATCTTCAGGTGGCACACATCCCTGGTGCGCTATTCTTCGACTTAGATGGCATAGTTGATCAGACAACTGATGTGAGAAATGTTTCTGGATATACTTTGCATCCTCATTTTTTTCATTATTTTAGTTGAAGTAGATAAACAACAATATTTCCTAGGGTTGCGGTGGTTCATACAGCATTTTGCAAATCTCATGTACTTAGATTTTGCCACCAAATGGAGACTTATTCTTTCAATTAGTTTGCACAAGATAGTAGTAATATATGGCTCGACTTTTTTCCTAAAGCATAGTATGTTTACCTATGCTATTATTTCAGTTACCACACATGCTGCCATCAGAAGAGGCTTTTGCAGCAGCAATTTCTGAGCTGGGTATAAAAAACCAGGATAAAGTTATTGTTTATGATGGAAAGGGATTCTTCAGTGCACCTCGTGTTTGGTGGTAAGCAGAAGTCTGTTCCAGTATCCACTTCATCAAAATGATGAAACCAGTAGAAACTTGCTATTCAGTTGTGCTGTTGATATAAAAAGTAATCAAAATTAATGATGACCTTATCAAGGACACTATTTTATTTGTTATAAGAGTGATCTGATTGTTTTACTTAACTAACATGATTTCCTTCGAGATGTTTAGGATGTTTAGAGTGTTTGGACACAATAAAGTCTGGGTATTAGACGATGGTTTACCTCAGTGGCGAGCTTCTGGGTTCAATGTGGAAAATGCCAGCTGATGCAGTTCTGAAATCAAATGCTACAAATAAGGCTGTCGAAAGGGTTTATAATGGTGAACAGGTGAGTTAAAATGATGCTTGTCCATATGATTACTAAACTTTTTTTTTTGCTTATTGGATAATTACATTTTTTTTGTCTGTGCAGACAAATACAATCACATTTCAGACTGAATTTCAGCCTAATCTATTCTGGACACTGGAAAAGGCTAGTAACTTTTTTTACCCTGAAAGTATTAGCCTTGCATGCTTAGACTGAAATATGTATCAGTCTGCAGGTCATATGAACCCTTTTGCTTTCTTTAATTTTACATTGATGCCCCCAAAAATTTGGTGGAACTCCATAAATTTGATCAACTCTGGAGTAATAGGACCAACTCCTGAATTCTATAAATATGATTAACTCAAAAAGGAGCTATGAAGATTATCACTAAGTGAAACATTAATGTTATTCCCATGCAAATTGAGCTGTTTGATTCATGCAACAGGTTGCACATAATGTCACTGCTAAGACTTACCAACAAATAGATGCCAGAGCAAAGGGCAGGTAACATCTCACTCTTTAGTTACACAGACTGTAGCAGCTAGAAGTTCTGATGCTAATTGAATATGATTTGCAAGTACAAACTTAGGTTAGTAAACACAACGCTCCAGTTCAAGCAAGACTCCGCCCTCACTCTGAATTCAAAGGAGTTACATTAAACTGTTAGATGTACAGATAAAAATATATTTCACCATTTGTGAATATGCTAATTCTCAAACTAATTGTTAAAAAGATGCGTTATATGCATTGGCAGCTGATGGCATTTTTTTGTTATTGACCCCTCTTCCTAAGTTACCTGTGGTTTCTTCTTGTTATGAAGAAAATTACCCACATTCAAATTCGCAGATTTGATGGTGTAGCACCAGAACCACGGAAAAGGGTAAGAAGTGGACATATACCAGGAAACATCTGTGTTCCATTCCCTGAGGTTGGTAACTTGGTATGATTCAAAGATTCAGTACATCACATGATAGTTGGATAACCATCAATTGCTATGTCGTTGCAGTGTCCCTGTTTCTGTATCATGCATCAATTGAAGCAGTAATTCTTCACCTGAAATTCAACGTCTCCTTTATTAATGCTCAATCAGGCTTCCTTTTACTTCCTGCATCTGCCTTGTCGTATCTGTGGCTTGCCCTCGAGTATTACAACATATTCTGATCATCAGGGCTAAATCAGGCTTCCTTTTACTTCCTGCATCTGCCTTGTCGTATCTGTGGCCTCGAGTATACCAACATATTCTGATCATCAGGGCTAAATCAGGCTTCCTATATTCTGATCATCAGGGCTAAATCAAAACAGGCCAGCTAGCTGCAGTTGCTTAAGAAACCAGATGATAGGAAACAGACTGAACCGCTTATCAGAATAGCAGCACATATGCAGGAACTCCACCACACCACAATTGCTCTATCAGAAACAATATTCTTTTCAATTGGAGAAGTCCATTCTTTTCAGTTGGAGTAGCAGCACATAAGTAGGAACTCCACCACAATTGCTCTAGCACAAACAATATTCTTTTCAATTGGAGAAAGTCCGTTGATAAATTATAAATATGAACGTAGTGATGCGTAAGCTTCAGCTTTGTTTGGTGTAGACTAAAAGAATACAAGATATAAATGGCATGAACCGAATTCTTGTACAACTACAAAAATTACGACGTGTAGAAGTCCATGGGTTAGTGATCTTGTACATTAGTTTTTTTTTTTTTTTTTTTTTTGATAAGTCGACGGAGGGGGAGAGGATCCCCCACCTGGAATTATATTTTGATTGATTGGCCCCAAAGGCCTAATGTTTGAAAAACATAGTCTCAAGAGCTACATTTATGTTTTACATTGCGTTAACTAAAATGGAGCACCAATCATCCGCAATCTCTCTGTCTTTCTTTGGCAATCGAGCCCTCCACAAGCATGCTTCCGATCTGCAAGCTGCTAGTGCCCCGTTGATTGCAGTTCGATCATTCCTGAAGACAGTGTTGTTTCTTCTTTTCCAAATGTGCCAACAGCATAGGAGCAGGAACGTTCCGAAGTGTTTGCCTGGGACATGGTTGGGCGGAGCAATTTCCTGCAGCTTCTGCACCGTCCATTCGACGCCGGTTTGAATGTGGACAGCGTCCCAAAACTGCCTTGCAGCTATACAGCCAAAGATCATCTTGTACATTAGTTGATTTTAGATTCTCATCTTTGGATAGAATTTCTCATTACAGGACATCATCGGCTTCCAAATGAGAACTCTGCCATTGATACACAGCAACCAGGATGCAGAATAATACGGGCATTCAACGAGGACGCAGAATAATAGTGATTGGTTTAAAGTATGCGTGCTAGATTCAATTCTTAAACAATGCTCTAGTTTTCACTTAGATATATTTGCTTTGAATTTATCATTAACGACTAAGTCACTAAACCAACCTTCCACATTGCTCCATTCCAGTTCAGAACCAATGTAACAACTCGAGTCAAGGTAAACCAGGTAGCAAACACATCACATGATCAAAACACGTGTCAAGGTAAACCAGGTAGCAAGGTAAACCAGGTAGCAAACACATCACATGATCTTGCACGCAGGAGACGCCGCCTCCTCGCAGTCGCAGGTGATCTTTGGGTACTGCCCCAACGGAAGCTCCCTGTAGTAGCCCGCCGGTGGGTGGTTGACGAACGTGCACGCCTGGCAACCACAGTAGCCGCAGCCGTAGCACTGTAGCCCCCACACCTGCAGATGCCGCAGCAGCACGCCGGAGCAAGGGCCGCCAGCACGCCGGACGGATTTGGCAGCATGGCTGGTCGCTGTGGTGTGAGTCCTCAGTTCCGCCGCCACGAGCTGGATGTCCCTGATCAGCCAGCCCGCCTTGCGCCGGAGCTTGCAGGGGAGCAACAGCGGGTCGAAGGCCGGCGCCCGAGATCGTCACCGTCCCGGACACCTCGTCATAGGAAATCGCCCAGGATGTCCTCGATTTCTGCCAACACGTACGCAATATGGAATTAAACCGTACAGCATCCCGAATCCCGATCACAAGGTCTGGACGACAGTATGGATTCTGAATCGAGAGGCAAGTGGTTATTACTACCTTGGAGCTTGCACACAGTCTTCCGGATCTTGGTGGTGAAGCAGCGGCAGCAGCCATGGTTGAGTGTGACGACCAGCGTGGACACCTGCATGATGACACTATAAATTACTCTGCGTATATTGATGCAAAACCAAAATCACTGGAAATACAGACGATCATCAAAGTAGATAAACACACACAGGCAGGGAGACGGTCAACAGGCAACAACCAGAAACGCATAGATCAGCAGTGTACATACTTGAGGGTATGAGCTTTAATTTTGACATATCGGAGCAACAAATAATTAAGTAGCAGCAGTGTACATACTTCAGAATTGCAGTAGTGTACACACTTTTTTTTGGGGGAATAGTAGTGTACACACTTCAAATTGGCATTAGTGTACATAATGCTGCAGAGTCTTCATGTTTCTTTGCATAATGAAGGGTGGCTTTAAGATGGCATTGTCCATTGGTCGACTAGCATCAAACTCTTCCTGATTAGTATTTTTTTATTCAGGTTCAATTTCCATCTCACGGTTTTAGATGTTGCTCCTCTTCTTGATCTCTGAAAACTTAGAAAAGCCCTTTCAGAAGTTATATCTGAGTAGACTTGCTGAAACATGAAGAAAGATGCACACGAAGAGATGAGAACCAAACTGTTAGAACAATACAATGATGAGTTGATTTGATCATGACGATTATTTGCCCAGAAACGATGCTACCTGCAATGGTCATAACCAACATTAGCATCTTGAGCCTTGACAGTTGACACAACTAGTGTCTGCTATAAACCAGACAAGTAGCTAATTCTTTCTTTAAACCTGAACCAAGAAGATTACCCTTGGTTTTCAATTTTTGATAGCAAAATCATGGCTTCAATCTTAGCAAAAATTAATCAATCAGACTTACTCTCTGAGATGTTGGCAAAATTCAACAAATCTAAATTGTAACAAGTTCAAAAGAGAATCAACGATTGTACAAATAAGGAAACTCACATGAATTGGGCAGCAGCATCTTGCCATCGCCATTACAAATGGCTTTCTCAATCATAAAAAGGCAACGACCTTTCTTATTTCATTAGTGTTGAAGCTACAATTGCTATCTGTTAAAAAAAAATGCAGACAGCAGTGTTGCTTCTGATATGCCTGTGCCTCTGTTAGCAAAATTGAAATGGAGAAATGTAATATTGGCCAAGCTTTTGTTTACTCAATGTAATCAGACCTAGCTTGTATGCTTTCCAAATATATGCAAAGAAACATCTCGAATGCAATTACGAAAGGTGTTGCAACAATCGAATGACAGGGTGCCCCCTTTGGCACACCTTTGGGCTCCGTGAATGTTATTGTTTGATGAAATATGACTGAAGGAAAAATCAAGGAGATTACAACAACAACAACAAAGCCTTTAAGTCCCAAACAAGTTGGGGTAGGCTAGAGTTGAAACCCAACAGAAGCAATCAAGGTTCAGGCACGTGAATAGCTGTTTTCCAAGCACTCCTATCTAAGGCTAAGTCTTTGAGTATATTCCATCCTTTCAAGTCTCCTTTTATTGCCTCTACCCAAGTCAACTTCGGTCTTCCTCTGCCTCTCTTCACGTTACTATCCTGGCTTAGGATTCCACTACGCACCGGTGCCTCTGGAGGTCTCCGTTGGACATGTCCAAAATCAAGGAGATTCACCACAGTTAAAATATATGTTGTATTATGATATTCTAAGGACAAGTTTGAACACCTTAAAAACAGTATGTAGATTTGATCACAGTAAACTATACTCTCAAGTTGAAATTGACAGAACCACAGAGCTGGAGAAAACAGAAGAAATTTTTATGGTGTCATATTTTGAGGAATGGCAATGACTGAATGTAAGATCTGAAGATTTAAGGTTGAAGCTGACATTTCCGGAAGATTGTACCCTTGCTGAAAATCTCAAGGTTTGTAGGCAGGACTCAATTCTTACCTTTACTATAGTAATTGTCGCAATGCTAAAGTTAGTATATTTAAGAGGCTGCCTGAACTTGACAGAAAAGGCAAATATGGTACCCTCTTTGCACACACCCGAGAAATTGTGACCAAGCTAATCCAAAACATGTGAGTGAACAAGATGTCTCTAAATCATAAATAGTGAGTATCAAAGACATTGCACACATTGGTAGCCACCCCACAGTTGCAATGAGATCAGTGTGTTTGAGACATCCAAAAAAAAAAGACAAGCATTGATATGGCATATACGTGAAGACTTCCTTACTTCTGCAGTTTAGTTTTGTTAGCACTACATGTTTAGCTTTCTTATATCTGGATCCTGGATCGATAAGATTATGGGCCATCTTTTTCGTGACTTCATCACCGATACTGTATGAAAAAAGTTCTCTTCGCAAAACCAGTCTTCTAACAAAGATGCATCAAAGAGAACATTTTTCAAACAGTACCTGTACCAATGCCTAAGAGTCCGCCGCCGCGTCTTGCGCTCCTGGCCGCCGCGCCGCAACCGCAGCAGCCGTGCCTTGCGTGAGGCCGTCGTGCCGCCGCAGCAGTGCCTCACGCGAACGCCGCTGCGCCGCCGCAGCACCTTGCCACAGCCGTCGCGCCATCAGTCGTAGCCGCGCTTGGAGGAGAATTCCTAAGATCACTCTCCAGTACACATGTTGTAAATTGTAATCAAAAGACATCATCTGTTAAGATTCCTAAGAACATATAGTACAATTAGTATTACCTTTTTCTCCCATTCTACATTTAAAAAAGCAATAACATTTTCATCCATTGATCCATCTGGATAGAAATTTACACATAATGGTGCATGGAGCCAGGAATTGGTATGAGCTTCCACATGCCATGGCTCATCACACCTTTTGCAGAATATGACGAAATGAACTAAGCAATCCAGCATGGAATTGTCTTTGCACCTAATCTTCAATGCGCATTCCTGCATTTCACACTTTCCTCCCAAACGTTCAGACCACGCCTAATTTGCAGTAATGCTTGAAGCTAAAACAAGAGTGAAACCTGAGGCTCCCAAGTAAATTGCACCAGAGTGAGCCTGCTGGATTCAGCTAATATTGGCTTAAGATTTCTGTGAATATGGTAGCAGCAGCATCAGATTCCAAATCATCCAGCACAGGTTTCGCGTAGGTGCACTTGTGTCATCCCAGAAGTGTCCTCGTTATCACTGAACATTGTGGGTTCTCCAACATTCGATCCAAGATCATCAGCTACCATAAAGGCACGAGCACCATCCTTGTGATTCACCCAGCTGTATCCACGGCCTTTCACAACACCACGACTACTCATCAGTGCCCTAACGGCTGAGGCATCACCATGTCGACCCAAGGTAGCATATATGTTTGATAGAAGCACATAAGATGATGGATTCTTTGGATCAAGGCGGAACAGATGCTTGGCAGCAAATTCCCCCAACTCAGCATTGTGATGTACAACACATGCAGCTAGAAGAACTTCCCACAGTATAGGATCATCCTTGTATGGCATTTTATCTATCACAGCCTCAATTTCAGCAAAACGGCCAACCCGCCCCAGTGCATCTATAAGGCATGTATAATGCTCAACTAATGGTGTAATCCCATAGTTGCTCTCCATGGAATTAAAGAATGTAATCGCTTCATCAACGAGCCCAGAGTGACTGCATCCTGTCAGGACAGCAATGAAAGTCACACTGTCAGGCTTCTGTTTTGTGGTTAGCATGTACTCAAACAATTCCACAGCTTTCTCTCCAAAACCATTCTGAGCATATCCATGGATCATCTCATTCCATGCCACTATGTTCTTCATAATCATGCAGTTGAAGAAAAGGCGTGCATCATCCATGTTGCCACACTTAGCATACATGTCGATCAGGGAACTGCCAACATAGACATTCTGATCATAACCATCCTTCAGAACCTGAGCATGTATCTGCCTACCTTGAGGTATGCATGACAATTTAGCATATGAATTGATCATACTAGCATAAGAGGATTCTGTGGGGAACATTCCATTTTCCCGCATCTGCTTGAAGAAATTGAAGGCCTCTTCATTCAAAGAATGGATAGCCAAACCTGAGATCATGGAATTCCAACATACCACGTCTCTCTCAGGTCATCATGTTGAAAATGATCTGTGAGACGCCAACCTGACCACATTTTGAATACATATCAATCAAACCACTCGCAACAAACATGTCATTATGAAGCAATAGTCTTACTGAAGCAGAATGCACTTGCTTGCCCAGTTCCAAAATTCCTAATCTAGAGCATGAACTGAGGATCACAGCCAAAGTTGTCCGGTCAGGTTGCACATTTTGATGTTGCATTCTCCAAAACAACTCGATTGTGTCTTGATGCAGTTCCTCCTGGCTGTAGCCGGATAAAAGGGTGTTCCACGTAGTCACAGTTGGCTTTGATATCTTGTCAAACATTGCACGAGCAGATGGAACATCCCTTGCCTTAATACAAGAAGCAAGCATGTTACTGTAAGTTACCTCATTGGGCTCAAAACCTGACTCTTGCATAAAGTCCAGTACTTCCAAGGCCCTCTCATAGCAACCCAATTGACCATATCCAGTTATAAGAATGTTCCAAGAAACAACTACTGACACTGGACATCGACTCAAAGACTTTCATGGCCTCGTCCATCTTCATGCCCTTTGCATACATATCAATCAACGAGTTCCCCAAATGTTGGTCCGATCCAAAACCTTTTCTGACAACCAATGCATGAATGGACTGTGCAAGCCGGATTGCACGAGCGACATTGTAGTCACCAGCGCAGGCCTGCGCACACGCGCCCAGAACACTGGAGACAGCTACCGGATCAACACGAATCCCGCTCCTGCTCATCCGCGCGAACAGCCTGAGGGCATCGTCGACGGCCCCGCTCTGCGCTAGCCCGCCCATCATCGCCGTGAACGAAACCTCGTTCGGGCTAGCCATCCCGTCGAACAGCCTGACCGCGTCGGCGATGCTCCCGCACTTTGTGTACATGCCGAGAAGCCCGTTCTCGACGAACTGGTTCCCGTCGAGCCCGACCTTGACGGCGAGCCCATGGCAGCGCCTCCCGTCATCGAGCGCGGCCACGGCGCCGCACGCGCTGAGCACGCTGGCGAGCGTGAAGTTCGTCGGCTCGAGGCCCTCCTGCAGCATCCCCTGGTACATCTCCAGCGCTTCCCCCGGGGAATCCGACCGCGCGACGGCGGCGATGACGGTGTTCCAGGAGACGGCGTTCCGGTCGGGCATTTGGCCGAGCAGGTCCCTGGCGGCGGCGAGGTCCCCCGCGCGGCAGGCAGCCGAGATGGCAGCGTTGTAGGAGTAGACGTTGGGGCGGGGCAGCGCGCGGAAGGCGCGGAGCGCGTGGCATGGCAGGCCCGAGAGGGAGTAGAGATCGACGAGGCGGTTGAGGAGGAAAGTGTCGGCGGCGAGGCCGGCGGCGAGGACGCGCGCGTGCGCGGCCTTGGCGTGGGCGCGGCTGGGCTTGGGGCCGCCGCTACGCTTGATGCAGGCCTGGAGCACGGCAGCGAGTTGGGCCGCTAGGTTGGCCATCACGGCGAGAAGCGTGAGGAGTGGTCCGTTGATATGCTTTGATCAATTCGTGTCTGGGCGGCAGTATTAACGTTTAGTGTGGACCGACCGCAGTACTGCACGGCCGTCACAATTGCTCTGTTTAGTAAGCGTTTTTCTAAGCTGTACAAGTAGAGAGAAAAAATAGTTAGGATAAAATGATTTAACCTAATTTTTGTGTTTTAGTACAAACTAGTAAATATACTTATGCGCCGCAACGTGAACAAAATAATCAATTCTAATTCTAATAACAACATATAATTATGTAAACCACTTTTGTCAAAAAAATATCAAAATTGATTTTCTTTTAGATGGCAAACGGGATCCGAAATCAAAATTCGTCATGGAACCATGAGACATTTTAAGAGGTCAGCATTAACTTAAATTGAGTTATTATCATAAAATAACTATTCAAATTATGCGTCATTTTGAGCAACAAACACTAAAAGGAGCTCTTCATAAGGGAAGTACACTAATACATTGTTAAAACTAGTAGACACACGCGTGACCTGCACACGCATGTATGTATAAAAAAATTCTTCATAACCGTGCACTAACAATAAGACTTTAATTTTGAAAACTCCTCCTGTATCATATATAAAGTATATTTTTATCCGTACATATGGTACATGATAGCACGACAACATATATTAATACAAAAATCATAATTGTTGAAATTTGGTTGTGTTGTGAGATTTGTATGACTTTATTTTTATCCATATATTTGTCTGTCTCACTGTCCTTGGTCCTCTTTCTCCTCTCTGAATCTCCCTCTCATCCCAAGTAATCTAGTATATGCATGTATACCATAAAGAATCCTACTAATAATACTTGATTTATTCATTAATCTTTTAAGTTGAGTCAAAATCTAGCTTGCATCATCGACACGTATGAAAACTTAGATCTAGTCTTATGAACGCTTGTTACATCGAGATGGCGGACTAGAGAGGGGATATGAATAATCATTTATGACCTTAATCGCATCGGTTAACCGAAACAAATGTAAAATTAAACTAGTTCGGTCTAGCCTTGACTACACCCCTCTATTTAAATCACAGATTAAAGAATCTTACAAAAGATCCTAGGCAAGGTATATCTAAGGTGCTGAACTAGTGGGAGCTACAATTCTAATTAGAAGGTTTCACAAACCTATGCAACTACACAAGAGCCCGACACGATTAACGAAGATCTACAAGGGAGAAGCAAGGACGTGTCGATGTTTAGGGTTTGAAATAGGAAGGACACATTGAATCATGCATTTTGTCAAACACGTTGAGGGCATAAATCTTAGGGGAGGAACCTACTGTTATTGCTGAACCTGTGTACACCGGGAAGGTCTACTAAGAAAGACAAGGAGGTTTGCCAGAAAAGGAGTACATGATTGCCAGAGCTAGTGCAGGCCAATGCCCGCAACGACGGCGAGCATAGATACACACAGGCGACTATGGGTGCACGACTGCACACTGGGAGGCAAGCACAAGCGCGAGGGAGTGGTGGCTATGAAGGAGAGCGGCGGTGCAGGACGCTGTGGCAGCTGTGGGTTTGGCGGTGGCACAACGAGAGCGGTGGTGGCGCTTAGGGTTAGCTCATGCAGCGGCGTCTTTGAGAGAGAGAACACGTGCTGGAAAAGGGAAAGGGAAAGGGGAAGATGAGGAGAGAGGGCCCACACACCAGAGTTAAATGAAGAACAAATGTCACCATTCCTAAAAGCACCAGAAAAAGTTCGATGAAGGGGACAAGCACAACAATAGAGAAAGCCATCTAAGCACCCAACATATACAGAATGCATTCAAACGCATCGAAGAAATCTGGGCCGAGGCAAATGACCCCCACCGGAAAAGGGTTAGCATTGTACAAGGTATATAGTATGCTCCAAGCAACACTAGAAAAGTCATGTCGGGGTTATGACCACGGGGTGTCCCAAGGCACCGATTAGTTAGTAGGCCACGTGGCCTGCAATACAGCATCCAACGAAGGCCCGAACGATCGAGGCCTAGCGAAAGCCAAGCGGACCGGGCCAGCCACCAAGGCTGGTGTCATCCCCGACCTCTTCCACCTGCCTTAGTACATGACACTCGCAAGATGCACGGCCTCTCCCCATCACGACCCCCAGAAGGGATAGGGGGAGGTCGAGCGTAGCTAGGCGCATCTGCTCTGACAAGAGCAAGCATGTCGCGCTGACCCCACAAGGACCGAGGGGATAGCAGTCACCTCGGCCCAGTCAGACACCATCCTTGTGCCATGCCGCACTGACGAGACAACACCTGCACCACGATGGTAATGGGTACGATAGCCACCGTCCAAATACAGACCGATTAGACGCTTGTACGATCCCATCCAATGACAAGGGACTCGACGAAAAGGCCATCTAGACTGGTAGAGCGCCCTGACCCCGATGATCGAGGTCGTGGCTCTCAGTCCCATAAAGCCACCGGGTGAACGATGACCCAGGGCAGTTACCTACTTCGGGTACGACGCCCCTATGGACTAGGAGCGATGACAAGGGTACGGAAGCCAAGTTAGCTAGGACCTCCCTCAGGCTCTCGATCCTTTGGTCGGGAGAACCCCCTCTTTGTACAAACCCTAGCCCTAAACTCTAAATAAGGACCACCTGGGCAACACGGTTCACATCCTCTACCATTCCATTCATTCACCATTGTAGTAGGGCTCCTAGAGCTTCTCTTCGGGCAGCCCTTTGCCTAGCGTAGGACCTTCCATCTCTTCCACCATTCTTGCACCCCCCATTATAACAACTTCAGAGCATTCAAGCAAGGAACATGCACTCGATCATCTCTAAGACTGGACGTAGGGCTCTAGCCTGAACCAGTATAAATTCTTGTATCTATTAGATGCTACCATCGTCTTCCTAGAGCAGCACGGCAATCGTATAAGTTTACTAGTCCAGTTTACAAAATACCAACAGTTGGCATGCTAGGTAGGGGACAGTCGCACACTATTGTTTGTTGAGAAGGAAGCGATGGCTCCTCGCACTGCCGGTGGACTCGCTGGTGGAATGGCCCTCGACAGCCACATCCACCACAAAAACTATGAGTTCACCAGCATCAAAGGGCCAGCACTCGTGGCCGCCTGAGGCTACGACCCAAACCTCTGCCATAGAGATCCGGGACATGTAGCTCGTAGCGGACACACTCTTGAAACTGCCCTCAAGGGCTGCATCCCAGAGTGCACCCACGTGAGGGGCCTAATGCCCTCTCTCGTTACTAGCCATAACCGAGGCTTCCACCCGAGAAGCCAGACGGCCGAGGCTCACGGTGATCTCACCTAAGGAATGGCCCGCGGTGGCCACATCCTTTTAGGGAACCACGAGATCTCCCGAACCAATGGGACAACACCCGTCATCCGCTCATACCCTATCCAAAACTGGACCCTACGATAGAATCACGCCCCGGGCAGCGTCACCGCCAGCGAAATGCAACGAACCATGATGCGCACGAACGACAAAACTACTCGCCACCACACGGCGTTGTCATTAGTGGTCAAGCGGCTAGCCAGCATCGGGTCACACAAGGTCAGGCCTAGGACCAGGATCTAATCCTACATGGCGGGCAAGTCGTACAACTTGACTCTATGGGCTGCCACCTATTGCATGGAGGTGCGTGCATCAGAGGAAGCGGGCTCCCTGAGCATGCCACAACGAGTGGATCGGACCATGCTATGTTCGAGGCCAGCCCTCGTAGCAATAGGTCACGACAGCACCATGTTGGGAGCGCCAACCACTCACGGAGCCTGAGATGCAGCGACAGCGACGTCATCGTGCCAGGAGGACTCAAGCACCAGTAGGCACGAGCCCTCTTGGTCGGAAGCTACAATAAGCCGGACGCAAAGAGGCCATCCTCGGGGGCTCGCGGGCCCATCGAGGATATCGAGCCAGCAAGGAACAACCCAAGGCTTCCTAAGGGGTCAATCCTCACCAGCTGCGACCGCTCAGAGCGGTGGAGAAGCGACCTCATCGTCTTACGGCCTAGGGACCATGACAGCTCTAGCGCAAGTAAGCATTCGGGGACTCATAGCACCTCGAGCAGCAACTCCACCACGAATAGACGCTCAAGGGCTCAACACGCCCCAAGTTATGACAACTAGATCCGCAACGTCTTCCAACACATCGGTCAATGACGTTATCTCTGGCTCTAGCCACTCTACCCAAACACGTCCACTTACACGTATAGGCGCACCCTTAGCTCCATAACACGGCAACCAACCCATGGAGCGAGCTATGGAACGGCATGCCCACACACCTTGCCTTGAAACCGCTTAGGTTCTCGAGCAACCTGATCCAACTCATGCTAGCAGCCGGACACGAGAGCATGTATGCATGATCCACGACGTAGCACTGCTTGTCACCATCCTAGCGACCCCATCCCAAGCGCCTTACAACCGCTCCCAGCGCCATGATGAGCCGGTGACCCATGTCTTGACCTCATGATCAGGTTGCCTCGGCCGACCCAATAGACTAGCTCCTAGGCGAGGCCAGGCACCTATGCGTGAGCCGGAGAGGAAATGGGAAACCCGCTCGTTTGGGTCTAGAGGAGCGAAGGGAAAGAGAACTAACATTGACCTCTCGCTTTCTTCTCGCATCATGTCGGATCTGCTATCACCCCTCACCACTCTATTGCTCCAATGGACCATGCACATTTTTATCCTCATGGGCTAGCCCCTAGGGTAAAAAAACACATCCACAAGCGTAGGACCGCGGGGGAGAAGCACATTCCATCTTGAATGGAAAGCGAGCGAAAGAACGATGACATGACAAGTGAATACGTCGATCGCACGTTATGTGTGAAGAGCCTAGACATCGTCCATTGCCAAATGAGAGACTTGCTTCGAGCCCCTCTGTGCGTACTCGCGACAAGACAAAACAGCGAGCTGTTCCCCGACACCTCGACCGTGGTGTTGGGCCACACAATGTTCGACCCTGTGGACCAAACCCTAGGCTAGAACTCACACCCGAAGGTCACAAGGCTAAGGGAAAAGATCCCGAGCAACGAGCTCGATGAGGGCCAAACTGGCAAGACTGACTCACCTGCGGAGCACTCGAGCTTGCTCGAACGACCGTGGTAGGCGCATCATCTGGCTAAACGAAACCGTCGAAAACTCCCTGAGGCCCCATGAAAGGTCCTTGTTTGGTTTTGGTAATTGAGTAATAACTTAGGTGGACTAATTGTATTTATGTGAGATACATAGGTGATTAGTCCACAGGTACATGTGTGTGAGCAACATATGCCATGAAGGTGAAAATGGCTTGGAGATGTTGCAAAGCTCACACATGTGATGATGAAGGAACTTAAATGCACATGAGACATGACATTGAGTCATGTGATCAAGGTGGAGAAGATCAAGACAAGACTTGGCTTGATGGACCGGTTGCAAGCGTGAAGGGCAAGTCGAAGGCTTTGGAGTGATGGACCATGTGGCGGTGAAGCTTGAGCAAGACTTGGCGTCGATGGACGATGGCAACGGTGAAGAGCAAGTAAAGTCAAGATCGATGAACCAATATGATCATGTGATGATATGAAGTGGATCATATCATTGTTGATCGTGTTGGTGCATGTGTTGCATCGATATTGGAGGAGATGGAATGGAATGCGCAAGGCAAAGGTATAACCTAGGGTATTTCATTTCACCGGTCATAGGTGTGTAGAGAAGTTTATGACCGAGTTTAGGATAGATGACCGTACTATCAAGAGGAGCAAACTTGTTTGCATATTGGTCATCTAGTGCCACTCGAGTGATCTAACTTTGCATTGTCGCTAGGATCGAGTGGCGTGGCAAGTTGAGTGGCTAACATCCTTTGGGAAATGATTGTGAAAATGCTAACACACTTACACATGGTGGTGTACACTTGGTGGTGTTGGCACATTTACAAAGGAGGTGGTGTTTGCAGGGTTGAGATGGGTTTGGGTCCCTCTCTCCCTCCCGCTGAGCTTGCTCGGCGGGATTCGGTGCTTTCGGGAAAATATAATGCCTATTTTCTATTGCGCCGGATGCAAGTTCCTGTGGTTGGCACATTGGAGTAAGGGTGAAGAAGTTAGAAGTGAGAACGAGTTGATCACGAAGATGCTGGCGTCGGTCAACTGATCGGACGCTAGATCTAAATGCACCGGACGCTGGCAGGCTGCGTCCGGTCAGGCTGACGTACGATGACACAGAAGCTAGAGTGTGACCGGACACTGGCTGCGTCCGATCAAGTGTGACCGGACGCGTCCGGTCGAGGTCGGTACCTTACTGGAAATGACCGGACGCTGGGGGTTCAGCGTCCGGTCAGTTGAAAGCTGCTGCGTCCGGTCAAGTCAAGTGACCGTTGGAACTGGGACATGTGGCTGTCTGCGGGCGACCGGACGCTGAGGTCCAGCGTCCGGTCAACACGACCAGAGCGTCCGGTTGGCCCGACTGTTGCCCAGTGAAGGGGTAACGGCTAGTTTAGCCCTTGGGGCTATAAATAGAAGTGGCCTTCAGCCATGGCTAATGTGGAGCACCTTGGGGGACTTTGTGTCCATGCTTGAGAGTGCTTGGGAGCCCTCTATCTCACATATACTTGATAGTGATCATTCGATTATGTGAGTGAGCGATTCTAGTGCAATTGCATCGTGAGGTTGCATCGAGTGGCACTAGGTGATCGAGTTGCAAGCCGGTGGTGCTTATTACTCTTGGAGGTTGCCACCTCCTAGATGGCTTGGTGGTGGTCTCCGTCGAAGCGCGCAAGAAGCTTGTGCGGCACTCCGGAGAAGTGCTTGTGAGGGGCATTATGCTCGCCCCGCGGGAGCCACGAAGAGCAACTCTAGTAAAGCGTGTCATTGAGCTACCCTCACTCAAGGGGTAGGTTCTTGTGGTGCCCGATGTGCAGGCTTAGCGGGTGATGCTAATTAGCCACCGAACCACCAAGTGAGCGGTCGACACAACGGGGACTAGCGTGTTGGCAAACACGTGAACCTCAGGAGAAAAAATCATCGTGTCAACCTTGTTCTTCCCATTGGTTTGCATCCCCATTACACAAGCTTGCAATTACTTTTATACATATTAAGCTTGTGTAGTTGCTCTTGTAATTGGATAGCTTGTGTAGCTTGCTAATTACCTTCTTGCTTGTGTAGCATAGAAGTAGCTCCCTTGCGTGGCTAATTTGATTTTAGTAACCTTGTTAGTCACATTGCTTATTTTGTGTAGCTAAGTATTTGCGCTCTCTAATTAGGCATTGGTTGCCTTGTTATTGAGCATTGCTAGTGAGCTTTGTTGGCTTTGTGCTTTTGCTTACTAGCATGTGTAGGAGCTCCCTTGTTGCTTAAAGTACTAGTGGCATAGGTTTGTGTGACCTTGCTTCTAGAATTGGTTAGGAGAGATCTAGCTAGCCCAGCACCTTTGTTGCTTGATTAGTATCTTTGCAAGGTGCTAGTGAACATAGATAAAGGGGTGTAGTCTTAGCTAGACTAATATTTTTCATTCTGCATTTGTATCAGTTAGCCAACGTGATTAAGGTTTAAAAAGGACTATTCACCCCCCTCTAGTCGCCATCTCGACCCTTCACCCCAAGAAGCACAACTTGCTTGAGAACGTCAGACACCTCGGTGCACACTTAAACGGTGTATCAGGGCCACTCCACATGGGTCTGTGGCAACCGCTCCCCCGAAGGGAGGCCTAGTGGGAAGCGACAAATACGTCGCCCCTCTCGATTGCGGTAGAGCATGCCGTGGCGCGCTAGCACGAACCCCCATAGCCCGATAATGGCTCAACGACGAACCTAGTCGAACAAAGCGATTCGCGAAGGTCGACAACACGAAGATTAAATAGCTTGGGCAAAAATCCTTCATGCCAAGGATCATCGAGACAAGTCATGCAAGCAACTAACATTAGCAATGACAAAAGGGAAATCGGAAAGGGCAACGCGTACATCATAGGCTCAGGGGCTTACGCGTTTGCTGATTACAACACTGTCCTGAACATTAGGATCATCAGCTTCTAAAGCCGCGAACAAAAATGTCTAGTCTAGCGTGTTATAGGACTAGATGGACCTGAGGCTACAATAATAGTTGGATCCCCTCCCGCTTGCGATGGACATCTCATGAAGCGGAGAAACTGGTACAAGGTGTCTCTAACCTTTGGAGCTAAACTGTAAGCAGGAGAGGACTATCGAAAGAAGCCTCGAGGGCGATCACCTCGTGGAGCTCCCTCTAACATCTGAGGAAGAGGAGCCCACCAGAAACCGCCCCGATGCCACTTTCGGTAGAGCAGGGGAGGAGCACCTGGTGATGAGCCAGCGAGCGGGCCGCTGAGTCGATGCTCGAATGCTCCTAGACCCAAAGCTGGGAGCCGTGTGCTAACCATGGGGAAGCCCAGTGGCCTAAGCCTCCCATGGCATCGTTCCTTCCCATCTTCGTGGAACTTCCTTTAACACCCGTGGAGGACGAACACCGAGAAGGTGCGGTGGAGCCCAACCTCCGAAGGTCCCCCCCAACAGCGGTGAAGCTAGAATGGACCATGAACCATGACGCCCAATGGAGACAATCGTTCTCTCACTCGGATTGGATGTTAGGGAAAACTCAGAAGACAGGGGAGAAGTAGGGATGTGGCGCACTGCCCTCGTCTCCCTCAACTTAAATAAGCGGCATGAAGACGAAGGCGGAGAAGATGGCAGTCGACATTCAAGACAGGCACAAACCCTAAGACGCACTCGCAATCAAGATGCAGAAGACGTGGTGGTTCAATCTCCCAGGCGACACAAGACCAAGCAATGGTCACAGGAGGTATATCAAACGCATGTGTGCACTCCACCATTTACTAACCACCTTCTCATAGTGCAGGGGAAGCAGTCAGATGAAAGGCTAAGCGGTGGACGCCAACACGGTAGCATATCCCTAGTAAGCCTTCATATCTTTCATTATCTTTTGATTCATGTGCCCACGTTTTATGGCATACAACCATTTACAAGAGGGCACCGCCAAGACGCAACGTGGCTAGGGGAGGTCGATAGACCCCTAGGTTCACACGCCAAGTGGCCCTCCCATCCATGACCCCGTGTCATGCTTAGGAAACTCTCTATCAGGCCGATCCTTAGAAGGGTTCAAGGCCACAAAAGGGATAGGGGCAGGGAGGAGATGGGCCCCTGTGGCTCTAATCGGTGGTGCCGAGCTACATGACCATCTCTCCCTATATTCGAGTCATCCACTTTGAAGTCTCCCGAGTTGACCCCCTCTGGGGGGAGGCATCTTGCCCTCTGACCGCTGCGGAAGCGATTGGGGACCAATGGGATTGATGACCAGCGATTTATGGGACGTCTCACATGAGGCACAGCTGAACTCCATGTTGATTGGGGAGGATATCGGGCCGCACTCGAATTACCCATAGACCTTGATGAGGCGCACTGCTCCAACCATGTGGTTATGGTGGACATGCCTCTTGCCGCGTGGGGCAAAACCAAACCCGCCTGTAACAAGGTATCACGACCCCTCAAGGTTAGCAAGGACGTTAGAGAAAGACGGAGTCAGGTCTGTGCGACCCTGAAAAGAGCCAGGGACAAATCTCAGCCAACTCCACCCTGCGTCCTAGGTCATAGGCCTAAGGCCAGCTCCAGAGACTCATAAACCGTCAGGGGTCCATGACCTCTCCAAGAGAGATCAACAAAGCAAGAGGCCAGGGCGACGTGCAATGCGAAGCCCAAAGTGTGATCATGGCTCGGTCACGCAGCATAACAGAAGGTCCAAGACCTATGAGCTAGGGTAGGATCGCAAAAAATCCCCATGATCGAGCTAAAGAGAGGTCGGGGAAATGCCTCCTTGCAAAATCCCGAAAAGAACACCCTTCCTATTCGGTGACTTCGCGCCAACAGCGCAACCATGAACCACCGGCTTGGGGGCTCACAACGGTAATGAGAACAACCGAGACAAACCCAAGGAGAAAGGATTTGACAGAATTCGAGTATCCTCAACACACTAGAAGCGGGCAAACCACTTACAAGACAAGGCGTGAATGAAGAGGAATATCCCTCCATTCACTGCCTGATAGTTGCGGATGCGGCCACGCCGCACAAGGGGCACAAAGCGCCAAACACCGCCATGGGTGACGGCGAGCGCCTCTCGGGTCATCGTCTGCTGGAGCGCAAAAGAGGCAGACAAAATGTCTTGCGGATCTCATCGTGCCGCCATAGCCCATGGACCGAATAAGACAGGGATGGCGAGGGGAGAAGATGTCAAGTTCCCAATGATTTCATGAGGAACTGACATCTTTGCCGCCTCTCACCTCCTAGCCCATAAAATCCCTTCTAGCACCTGCTGTTGGAGGACGCCACGCCGGCTCCTGACCACCATGAGTGACTCCCAGCGAGGTGCACGATTGGAGCCATGCGGTTCCCCCTGAATGCACAACCCTCGGTTCCTCATCATCTCCCCAAAAGCCTGGCCATTCGGGGAAATCTAGGATAACACGAGGCCACAACCACAAATGGTCCAAATGAAAGAAAAACACCTACTTATAGGCCGAAGGGCTAACCAAACAACCTAAAGCCTCCGTGCCATGTGGCGAACCACGGGAGCAGCGTCGACAAGATCGCTCAGTCCCACCTGGGTCACGAACCCTTATGCATGGCGCACAGACATGGCAAGGCTTGATGGCCACGTACCGCATCATCAGGGCGTCCTAACAAAGCTCAACGACCATCTATTGCATTAAACACACTAGCTCATAGGGGGTTGAGCAATGAAGCTCAACAAAACCATGACTATGAACCCGCGCTCCAACATGCATACACATTAGAGTTCTCATGATCACTTCATGGTCGTAAAAACGCTCGGGGGGCTAACTGTCGGGGTTATGACCCCGGGGTGTCCTAAGGCACTAATTAGTTAGTAGGACATGCGGCCTACAATACAACAGCCAAGAAGGCCCGAACGATTGAGGCCCAGCGAAAGTCGAGCGGAGCGGCCAGCCGCCAAGGCTGGGGTCATCCCCGACCTCTTCCACCTGCCTTAGTACATGACACTCGCAAGATGCACGACCTCTCCCCATCACGCCCCCGGAAGGGACGGGGGAGGTCGAGCGTAGCTAGGCGCATCTGCTCTGACAAGAGCAAGCATGTCGTGCTGACTCTGCAAGGACCGAGGGGACAGCAGTCACCTTGGTCCTGTCAGACACCATCCTTGTGCCATGCCACACCGACGAGACAACACCGCACCACGGTGGCAACGGGTACGATACCCATCGTCCAAATATGGACCGACTATACGCTTGTACGATCCCATCCACAAGACAAGGGACTCGACGAAAAGACCATCCAGACCGGTAGAGCACCCGACCCCGATGATCAGGGTCGTGGCTCTCAGTCCCTCTTTGTATAAGCCCTAGCCCTGAACTCTATATAAGGACCGCTAGGGCAACACAGTTCACATCCTCTACCATTCCATTCATTCACCATTGTAGTAGGGCTCCTGGAGCTTCTCTTCGGGCAGCCCTTCGCCTAGCGTAGGACCTTCCATCTCTTCCACCATTCTTGCACCCCCCATTGTAAGAACTTCAGAGCATTCAAGCGAGGAACACGCACTTGATCATCTCTGAGACTAGACGTAGGGCTCCGGCCTGGACCATTATAAATCCTCGTGTCTATTGGATGCTATCATCGTATTTCTAGAGCAGCACAGCAATCGTATAAGTTTACTTGTCCGGTTTATAAAACACTGACAAGTCCGGTGACACCTCCGTCAAACCAACGGAGAAAGCGCTACCCCTGTGCAGATTACACAGTATGCACACAACCTCAGCGGAAAAGTTGGGTGTACTGCCATCTTCTCCTTTGGTGCCCAGAAATAGTAGATTTTGACGGGAATTTTCATGTAGTCTTTTCCCAACCAAGTCCCAATTTCAATAGGAAGCAAATATGCATATGTGATTTTAAAAAATAGGCGATAAAGAGGACGAAGAGGCACCATGTGGCCACATACAATAGGGGTCTTAACCATTAGAAGCATCAAATGCTCTCCCTATTGGTGGATAAACACATAAATGACTCAAGCCTAATCGAAAAGAAATGAGATAAAGCAACAACCATGCATAAGAAATGCAATACAAGAGTTCAAACTAATGTTTATCAAGTTAAGCCTTATTCAAGCTTCTTCACGTATTTTTCGGCGGTTATCCTGTCTGGGTTAGACAAACCCTAAATGCCATACAAGTATTTATACATGACATATTATACAAATGCAATGCTAGATAGATCAAGCACATTGAGCTCGTTCCTCTACTTACAAAACCGCGCTTCATCTAAAGTTTTTTGTGAAGATATCCTTCAATTGACCTTTCTGACCTTACTCCATCTAGCAAGATATCACCCTTAGCAACATGATCTCTAAGGAAGGTGCGACGGATATCGATGTGCCTGGTGTGAGAGCGTTGAACTGAGTTGTTAGCAAGTTTTACGACGCTCTCATTATCGCACAAATAATTTCTCAAAATCAGATAGAGATCACATAGTATCTAAATAAATACATAGAGAGTAAAGACAATACTCCCTCCGTACTAAAAAAAATAAAGTCGTTTTGGACAAGGCTTAAGTTAAACATTGGGAATATAAATCATGAATAACTTTTAAGTTGTTAAGTTTGTAAATGTGAAAACCATATAAATAGATTTGTCTTAAAAAATACTTTCATAAATATATATATATATATATATCACTTTTTGATAAATAGTTTTATAAAAACAAGGAGTAAGTAATACTTTGAAGACTGTGTCGTTATCCAAAACGACTTTATTTTTTAGTACGGAGGGAGTACAATCTTTCATTAGTTGTGCATCCTATGTTCATATAATACATTTTTTATTACTTAAATAATACGGAGTAGTATAAGATTTTGAGCCGGTTGATGGTAAAGATGGCAACGGGGACCCGATCCCCGATTCCCCGCGGGGAATTCCCCTATTAGGGGACGGGGATGGAGTCAAATATGCCCCCACGGGGATCTAAACGGGGAGAAAACGTCCCCCGTCGGGTTTGGCGGGGACGGGTCTGGGGGAGCATTCCCCGTCCCCGATACCCGCATCCCCGCCCCGTTTATATACAGGCTTTGCTCTCTTTCCTGATGGCCCAACCAGCCCATGAAGGCCCAATGTCTTCTGAGTATATATAACAGCAATAACCCTAGTTCTACACCTTTATGATGATTAATATCCTGCTTCTTGCTATTTAGCTATTTTTGGATTGTGATTCGTGGTGTACTCTAATATTGTGTCGATGAACTCATGTGAATGATGATGAATTAACATGAATGGTGATGAACAAATGCGGGGACGGGGATCCCTGACGGGGATTTTTTCCCTCGCGGGGGCGGGGATGGGGGAGAAATCGTCCCCGTGAGCTTTGGCGGGGACGGGGACGGGGATTTTTTCTCCTCGCGGGGACGGGGATGGGGAGGCAACCTCCGACGGGGAATTCCCCGTTGCCATTTTAGTTGATGGGCTAGCGAGTAAAAATCGCGTAACGCTCCGTCTGCTCGCTCTTGGTGACATGGCATCAATTGGGTTGGGTGGGTGCGTCGCAACTCGCAAGGCTGGTTCCAGCCGCAAGCCCTCACCACTCTCGTAGCATCGTATCGTGCAGTCCGACGGGCGGCGCCTCCTCGTGAGCTGTGCGTTGAACCAAAAGGACGCCGCCGACGCCTGGTACCACGCGCCCACCCACCTTACCTTGCGTCAACTCGAGCTTCGTTTGTGCACGCTTTCCCATCCGACGCTGCATATTCCCAATGCATGCGACGTCGTCACCGCTAGGCCGGGCCGGGTGGCTATAAATCTCGCCGGCGCAGCCCGTTTGCAGAGGCACCTAGACAGAAGCGGGCAGGGCAACTGAGCCAGAGGCCGGCTGTGTGTGCTGGGAGCGATCGAGCAAAAGGTAATAATGGGGGCCGCGGCGAGCACCGCGTTCTGGGCGGGCGTGGCGGTCGAGGCGGCGTGGGCGGCGGCTCGCGACGTTGTTAACGACGCCCTCGACTCAGTCTACGACGCTGCTGAGGCGGTGATGGGCTACCTGCGCACGGTCGCCTCGTCGGCTTGGGAGAAGCTCAAGGCAGCCGCGGCATTCGTCAAGGACAGAGTCATCACGCTGGTGCGCCGCCTGCGTGGCCGCAAGGAAGCCGCTGCAGCGAGGCGCGAGGTGGACAGTGCTGCCGCTGCTGATGTTTGGATTGCGGCCTCCCAGCAGGCAAGCTTCTGGCCAGGCAGCCGTCCTGGCCCCAGGCGCCCGAGATCGCGCCAGGCACCTGGGTCTGATCCAAATATGGCTGTCGTGCTGTCCAGGGCTTCGGCCCGTGTCGCCGGTTTCGAGCGACTACAGGACGTCAAGGCCGGCCTTCCTCCTCTGTCTTCGGCCATCGCCTCTGCCACCGCACCCGACAGAGCGCTGGCCTTGCCGGGTTCCGTGGCTGCCTCGGCCACGCGCGCCGCAGGACGGGCTTCGGAGATGATGGCCCTCCCTGAGACCGATGTAGCGGCGCTGTGTGACAGCATTCCTGAGGTCGCTAGGTCCTGCATCCCGCCTTGAATGCCTAGGCCCGTCGACGGCATCCACGGTGGCTCCGGTCTGTTGATTTGCTATGTCGTTGCAGTGTCCCCGTTTCTGTATGCATCAATTGAAGCAGTAATTCGCCACCTGAAATTCAACGTCTCCTTTATTTATACTAGTATAGTAGAAATGCACGTGCGGCACCCACGTGTGTATAAAAAATCATAAGTAATCATGAAATAATTTCTCTCTCAGAATACAACAAACTAATAGTAAGTGTATTTAACAATTTAATCATGGCGCGCTCCTTCCCTCAACCCGGGTCCAAGATAGGCGAAGAACATACAAACTAATAATAAATCTATTTTACAATTTAATCATGGTATGCTCACCCCCTCAACCAGGGTACCAGGTATGCCACTTAGGATATTGATGCTGCAGTGTATGTTTCAATAGCTAAAAAAGTGATCTGTTAGGTCTTCTTGTACGGTTAGGTCCTTTCAGAGAAAAAAAATTGAAGGTCCATGGCTCAATTCCATGATCTAGGGTTGATCTTTTTTTTTTTGCATAACTTGTAAACATAGATACATTGACCTAAAAAAGAAGTGAATCCAACAAAATTACTCCATCACATAGAAGTGAAAGAGCACATTTTTCTAACGAACTTCTATTTGTTAGACTAAAAAATATTGAAACTATTCACACATACATCAATGGAAAGTAAATTTCCAAAAAAATGGGAGATTTTGACCACAAACAACGAAAATGAATGTTCTTATAAAAATGCTTTCCTCCATTGCTATCTATGCCGCTACATCCTTGATTTGCTCTGCTTTCCAAATAGAAGAATCAAGAAATCCATCCGTCAATGGCAGTAGTGTGTAAAGATCGACTATCATGGCAAACCAATAAATCTGAAAATGAAAAACACAATAAGTTAGACATCTGGCACTTTCTTCGGTGTCCATATTTGTTAATCAACCCATAGTCAAGGAAACGGGGCTAAAGTGTCCTTTGTTAAAAAAAATCATTGATTTTAGTAATTATATGGTTTAGTTTCATTAACAAGTAACTTCGTATACAAATAAAAGTTGTGGACTGACCTTGCTTGATTTAGGAGAGATGAATAATAGAATATTTAGGGAAAAAATTCTGAACAATTCTGCAGTCAATTAGAGAGTAGTTCTTCGTAGCATTTTTGTAATAGATAGCAACCATTACTTTTTTTAAACAAAGTATCGACTATTATTCTATAATATGCATTTATTTTACATTTGTCATAGCATTATTGTTAATTTCATGCTAGCTAAGTGGTTAACAATATCAAACAATGGAAAGTGATAAAGTCCATGGCCGTCGTGGTTGCATCCCTTTCCATCACTGATGGATGGAGAGATGGATGTATAATGAATATGTCGTAGATGATGAAAGAGTTTCCACAGCAAAACTGGATCATGACGATTATTTGCCCAGAAACGATGCTACCTGCAATGGTCATAACCAACATTAGCATCTTGAGCCTTGACAGTTGACACAACTAGTGTCTGCTATAAACCAGACAAGTAGCTAATTCTTTCTTTAAACCTGAACCAAAAAGATTAGAGAGAATTCCTTTACTGGGAAAATGAGTCGTTCCTTTTTTGGTCCTAAAATTTTCTTCGTTCCCTATTTGACACTCACTTCAACTTTCATTCCTAATTTGACACTACCGTCAAATCCGTTAGCTAACGGTGTTAACTAGCTGTTAAAAAGACGTTTTTGCTCCTAGAAAAAAAAAGCGGCGAAGCAAATTTGAGAGGAAAAAAAATCTACGCCCGCCTCTAATGCATGCGCCCAGCTGCTAAAAAAAGGCGCAATTTTTTTTTTCCTCTCAAATTTGCTTCGCCGCTTTTTTTCTAGGGGTAAAAAAGTCTTTTTAACAGCCAGTTAACACCGTTAGCTAACGGAATTGACGGTAGTGTCAAATTAGGGATGAAAGTTGAAGTGAGTGTCAAATAGGGAACGAAGAAAATTTCAGGGCCAAGAAAGGAACGACTCATTTTTCCAGTGTCAAATAAGGAATTCTCTCAAAAGATTACCCTTGGTTTTCAATTTTTGATAGCAAAATCATGGCTTCAATCTTAGCAAAAATTAATCAATCAGACTTACTCTCTGAGATGTTGGCAAAATTTAACAAATCTAAATTGTAACAAGTTCAAAAGAGAATCAACAATTGTAGAAATAAGGAAACTCGCATGAATTGGGCAGCAGCATCTTGCCATCGCCATTACAAATGGCTTTCTCAATCATAAAAAGGCAACGACCTTTCTTATTTCATTAGTGTTGAAGCTACAATTGCTATCTGTTAAAAAAAATGCAGACAGCAGTGTTGCTTCTGATATGCCTGTGCCTCGGTTAGCAAAATTGAAATGGAGAAATGTAATATTGGCCAAGCTTTTGTTTACTCAATGTAATCAGACCTAGCTTGTATGCTTTCCAAATATATGCAAAGAAACATCTTGAATGCAATTACGAAAGGTGTTGCAACAATCGAATGACAGGGTGCCCCCTTTGGCACACCTTTGGGCTCCGTGAATGTTATTGTTTGATGAAATATGGCTGAAGGAAAAATCAAGGAGATTACCACAGTTAAAATATATGTTGTATTATGATATTCTAAGGACAAGTTTGAACACCTTAAAAACAGTATGTAGATTTGATCATAGTAAACTATACTCTCAAATTGAAATTGACAGAACCATAGAGCTGGAGAAAACAGAAGAAATTTTTGTGGTGTCATATTTTGAGGAATGCCAATGACTGAATGTAAGATCTGAAGATTTAAGGTTGAAGCTGACATTTCTGGAAGATTGTACCCTTGCTGAAAATCTCAAGGTTTGTAGGCAGGACTCAATTCTTACCTTTACTATAGTAATTGTCGCAATGCTAAAGTTAATATATTTAAGGGGCTGCCTGAACTTGACAGAAAAGGCAAATATGGTACCCTCTTTGCACACACCCGAGAAATTGTGACCAAGCTAATCCAAAACAGTGAGTGAACAAGATGTCTCTAAATCATAAATAGTGAGTATCAAAGACATTGCACACATTGGTAGCCACCCCACAGTGTGTTTGAGACATCTTCAGATTAACCATTCACGACACATGCACATGCTTCAAGTGAGTATCTAAGCTAAGAGGACTGGCTAGAAGCAGTGCTGCAACAACATGAATAAATAGTGAGTATCCAAAGCAGTTCTCTTCGCAAAACCAGTCTTCTAACAAAGATGCATCAAAGAGAACATTTTTCAAACAGTACCTGTACCAATGCCTAAGAGTCCGCCGCCGCGTCTTGCGCTCCTGGCCGCCGCGCCGCAACCGCAGCAGCCGTGCCTTGCGCGAGGCCGCCGTGCCGCCGGAGCAGTGCCTCACGCGAACGCCGCTGCGCCGCCGCAGCGCCTTGCCACGCCGTCGCGCCATCGTCGTAGCCGCGCTTGGAGGAGAAGACGTAGGGAGCAGGGGAGGGAGTGGCCTGGGACCAGCGGCCGCTGGCCTAGCGAGCGAGAGGCGGAGAGGGTTCGGCCGTTTGGGAATCGGAGGAGGAGCGAGCGAGAGAAATTACGGCTGGGAGCGACGAAAACGAGAGGCCGTTTGGCCCGTTTGGTAGAGCTCCAGTCGTGGCTCTAGCGGTGGAGGAGATAAACAGTTTTTTTTTTAAGATTATTTGGCAAAATACGTGAAAAGAACGAATTATCCATAATATCCTTTTTCTTTTTTTTTCTTTTCTTTTCTTTTGTTTCCAACCTTATCTGCTGGGTCGAACCGCACGCGGCCCATCTATCTGTCGGACGCATCTCCTTCAACATCTGACGCCTCGCACCGTGCCATGGGGCCGCGCTTCGCCTCGCACAGCGCCGGCTCTGCCCTCCACGCCAGCTCTCTCCTCGACACCCGGCGCCCCTGCGCTCCGACATCCGGAGCTCTGGCAACTACGCTCCCTCCCTCCTCGCATGCGCCTCCGAGCACTGCCATTGCGGTTGCATCCTCGTGCGCCTCCGCGGTCAGGCATCCTTGCGCCCCAGCACAGGCGCGCCGCATCTGCCTCGACGCCGAACGAGCTCCGCGTCGCCGTCATGCACCCCACGACGCCCCTACGCCGCCGCCGCCCGCGCCGACACGCCTCGGGGGAAAATCAGACTATCGGCCGGTTCTGGACCCACTCTCTGTCGCGGAGCTGGAGGAAGCTACATTTTTTGGCTCCTAGTCTCTCTCCTCACCTCTCTCAGGGGGTTTTCCTGTGGCTCCGAACGCGGAGCGGAGCCAGTCTCTACCGTTTGGCTGGTGGAGCAGCAAAACTACTCCTGAAGCTGGTCTAGGAGCCGTACTAAACGGCCTCTAAGTGAGAATGAGTATGGAGTTAGCTTTTATACCTAGGTTTTTATTAAGAACTATCCAATGGTTAGAAATGCTGCAAATTAATCCAACTACTGAGAATAACCAGAGCACCAAATCACAGGCTCCTCCGACTCCTGCGGAAGCAAGATTTTTGGCTGAGCAAGACCCGGGCAGCTTCATGCTACAGGGGCAAACAGGGCTACACAGTACCGCGTAAGGAGCCACAGCCGGCCGGCGCCGTGCCAAATGGGCCCTTAATGCACACAGCAATAAACTAGTAATCAACATACACACCCAATAAAATCAAGTCCGTTACAATGCATGTATATATTTATAGCAGTTACGATAAAAACAGGACGGTGGCGGCTAGCCTGCACCAACTTGACCATCGCTCTCCTTCAATAATCCAAATCCCATGGATCCGAGGACGAGTGCTAGCTCGGGCAGCACGTCTTCGCAGTGGCGAACGGCCGGACGCTGGTTCGATCCCTGAATCGACCACGTTACCTCAGGGGGGTTTCCCCATAACAATTTGCAGTGCGACCTCTCTCAACACGTGGAGCTACAAAGGAACTGCGGCACGTCTGTTGCCTACAGAGCCTTATCATCTCTGGTGATCTCTCTAAAGACGTGTCTTCATATTTGTGTATAGTTGTTGATCTGGTTGTATACTAGGTGGTGTGAGTGTGATGTAGGTGTATATATGTATACAAACACATGCTACAGGTGTATGTAGATGTGAGGTGTCAGAGAGAAAAAATCGCATGGATCCATCCAGGCGACCAGGTCTCGTCGCTCGCTCGTTTTTCATCACGCGGTGCGTCACCATCCAGCACGCGCGACAACCTGCCCGGTAACGGTAATCATATGGACTGGGTCGGTCCCGTCATCAGGATGACAGGATCCCGTCAGTTCGCTCGGGGCCAGCGAATTGTTGAACGCCTTCAACGTCGTTTATTGTTGGATTGGTACAATGCGGCAAATTAAATTAGATTCATTAATGCCTGCACAAATCTTATCGCACTGCTAGTTCAAAACCCCGATCCATCATTGGTTTCCATTAGCGTTTTATGAAAGTAGGTGGTTATGATACTTTATTATCATTGATGTAGCGTACGATCCATCGGTGACGAGCACTTCATCACCTGGTTATCCTTGACCAAAAGCAGATTATTTATTTTTGCTAGGAACTATGGATATTATAGCTTTTATAGTTTGACGTAACACGCCTCTAAATTTTCTCAATACCTATCAATTTGCTTCTGGATGGACTTGTTGGTTTATGCGCGCACATCATAGGCTGGTTTATACCGAGTCATCTCAGCCATTCTAGACACATATGACCTATCTTTTGTTAACTCCAATGTTCTTAATTAGAAGTTTTTAGCGTTTTCGCTCTGGAAAACAAGAGGTTCTGAGTATTTCTCCAATGTTCTTAACTGAAAGTGTTTTGGACTTTCCGCTGCCTCGCTTGACACCCCCCTCCCACAGTCCAGCCGACCTATGCTGCCAGACCCCTCCTCTAAGGACGCAAGCTATTGGATGATCTCCCAGACCCCACACCACCAAACCCTAATCTTCTAATTCCTGTTGTCCCGATGTCACCGTTGTCGTCCACCGCCCCTAACAGGCAACAACCTCGTAGCCGAGCGTTTCGCTCACCATCCGTCCGACCCCTCGCTCACCTAACCTGAATCGGAGCTGAGGAAGACAAGGCGCATCCGCATGTCCCAGTTGTGACTTCTCTATTGCCTCCAACGTGCATGAATGTGTCCCCAAGCACCAATATGCATCGTGGTTCACACGCGCCGAATAAAGACTTGGGTTTCTTTTGGAAGTCATCACACATTGTCGTGTCTGGGCTACGGCGCCCTAGGTCACGTGAACCATTTATCCACCAAACTCTTGGCGCACTATGGCGAAAAAAAATTAACTGTGGAGCTTCGGCGAGCTCTGGCAGCTCTGCATCTTTTGTAACCAACCAAACGTCGTTTGTCTAAACTACGGCGCTAGAGTTGCGGTAAGTTGTGATGCAGTTTAGGCCCCTAAAAAGATAGAGTTGTAGGCAAGTCTGGCTTGAGCTCCTATATGCACCGTAAGGAAGAGTCGTTTTCCTTTCTCATTTTAAAATGAACTAGAAGCTAGTAAAGCCAATATTTTTTATTTTACTGGCTCTGGCTCCTCCATGCGCTGTAGCAGGGGATATAACCATTTAGAGCCATTGTATATAGTGCCAGCTTCGACTAAACACATAATCAAAATAATAGGGCTGCCGTTAAAGAAATGGATAAAGGGAATACAATTATTTTAATAATATAAGTTATAGTTTCAATTTTCCCCTACTTTCGAAAAAAAATTATAATTATTTATTCAATAAGGACATGATGAATTAATACACACAATAAAAATCAAACAATCAGAATTTGATGACAAATGACTGACACCCAGGCAATATGCAGCCTGAGTAGGCCAGGATAAACACGGAGACCGGACAATTTTTTTACTACTAGCAGTCCATTTACTTCTTGGTGGTGAACCGTGCCTTGATCCTCTGCACGGTGTCGGCATCGATCCTGAACGCCTTGGCGAGCACCTCGTCTGTGATGGCGGGGGTGGCGCCGAAGAGCGAGTCAGCGGCGCGGATGAGCCCAGGGTTCTGGCTGCTGAGCCCGGCGATGCCGGCGGCGGGGCTGGCGCCGCAGTTGAACTCGAAGTGGACGAGGCCCTTGGGGAAGACGAAGACGTCGCCCCTGGACAGCACCTTGGCGAAGAGCGTGCCGTCGGTGGCGAGGAAGCCGACGTACATCTGCCCCTGGACGACGGTGAGCACCTCGGTGGCGCGCGGGTGCGTGTGCGGCGGGTTGAGGCCGCCCGGGGCGATGTCGAGGCGCGCCATGGCGATGCCCAGTGAGTTGAGCCCCGGCAGCGCGCGCACGTCCACCAGCGTCACCTTGGAGCCGAACGCGTTGGTGGTGTCCCCCGCGTTCTGCAGGCCCGAGAAGGCGAAGTCGGACGCGGATACCTGCGCCGGGTCCTTGCACACCAGCCCGTTCACGAACACGGAGGAGACGGTGTCGGCGACGCAGAAGTCCTGGAGAGGGCTCGGGTCGTACGCGAGAGCCAGAGGAGACGCCGCCATTGCTGCGATAAAGAGAGCGAGGAGGAGCTTGCAAGACCTGCCTGCCATTGCTGCTGCCTATACAAACTTCTATGTCCTGGCTTGAATGTGTCCTCAGAACCAAGCAGCTCGAGTATGCAAAAATCGACGTGCGGGCTTCTTGAGGCAGGTGTGTGAATACCTAGATGGACTGGGGCAAGCTTAGCTTGGATGCATGAAGAGAAGAGGCATGGTGAACATGAATATATAGCCGGTGCCCCCAGCAGGTTGCTGCATGGTGTGCTGGACAACACAGCGTGTGTTTGACTGCGTATATACGTGTGGTGGCGGCCTGCTGAACGCGATTGGACGCGCGAAATAATCAAAGCTGCGCGCAGTTCATGCAATGCAACTGAGTCCGTGCTGTGCCTGCGAGACGACTTCTGTCCTCTACCCGATCCATATGAGTTTAACAATTCGCTTCCCCCGAACTGACGGGATCCCTGATGTGACGGACCGGCGACCCGATCCATTTGAGTTACCGGGCAGATTAGTTTTTGATGGGGTCGTGCGTGCTGGATAGCAATGTGCGAGTCTGCGACACACGTACCGCATGCATGACGCAAAGCGAGTGGCCTCCATCGATTCGATGGATTTTGATTGTTATTCAGAATTTTAGATGGACGGCCGAGCTGGTGCAGGCCAGCAGAGGGCAGACAGCATCGCTCCGTCGTATTCTTGAGCTCACTCTACCGTCTACCTACCATGAAACAACTATTCAGATATATATAGGTGCGATAACATCTTGTAATTTATGATAGTGTCGACGTACCCAACTATAATTTAATATCATATAATTTTTCTTTCGTCGCAAAAAAAAAAACATCTTGTAATTTATCCAATTTGATGCACAAACCAACAGTAACTAGTTGGTCAGTACCAACACTACCAGTACCAGGCACGTATTTGGCCACACTAGACGGCGTTGAGGAGGCTTGTGTTCTTGAGGACGGTAGGCTTAAAGATGGCAACGGGGCTCCGATATCTGATACCCGATGGGTATTTGATCCATTAGGAGATGGGGATGGGATCATATCTTTACTCGTGGGCATCTAAATGGGTAAGAATTCATCCCCGACGGGTATAGCGGGTACGGGAACGTTCCCTGTTTACCCGTCCCCGTTACCCATTGGGGAACCCGACTATTTGAGCTGTCATGCGAGTATTATGCCCAAAGAAGCTCAACATAGATATTTTGGCCCAAATCTGAACAATCATATATATAGTTTGTGTGTTCTAGAAACCCTAGTTCAATTTTTCCTCACCATCTCCACCAGCAGCACAAGCACACCTGCCTCAGAGCGCTCGTGCCCCTCGCTTCCTCAGTCGGTCTCTCTGCCACCTTTGCTCGTCCTCCTCGCAACCTCGCTCCTTCTCCTCGGCATCTTCGAGACTCCGACACTTATACCCGGGTAAAGAAGAAACGTCTCCGATTGCAAAGCTGCGACCCCAAGTGTCCTTGTTTATCGGGTATGCAGTACCCGTCGGGTATCTGTTACCTGACCGATGCCCAATGGGTACGGGGATGGGCAATAATCTATACCCGAGACAGTTAACGGGGATGGGGACGGGATGAATTCTCCTTAGCGGAAAAGAGAACGTTCCAGCGATACCCGACGAGTACATCCCCGTTGCCATCCTTAGGTAGGCTCGACTCATGCATCCCTCCGTCTAGTTCGTGCACATTAGCTTGTCCAAATTTTTTATTTTTTAACTATTTCTTTCGAAAAATGTTCATATTTATATCCTGGGCATCTAAATTGCCTCTTTGACACCGTGGTCGGCGCCGAGGTAATATGTCCCGGTGTCATAGGTCATGGCAGGACGATGTGGCGCTGACATGGCCAGACTTCGGTGCCATGGATCTTGGCGCCGAGACGTGTTGCTTTGGCGTCGTAGGCCTCAGCGCCGACCCACAGGATTAAAAGACGCAATTTAGACCCCTCGGATCGCTCTTACGAGGTTTTTTTGGGAGACAACAAGGGGCAGCAGCTGATCCACGCTGGCAGGCCCATCAAAGGCAAGAGCAACTTAGGGAGGTGCCGAGCACTTCGAATATGGATTATCCGTAAATTTTAATAGTATAATATCTGATATTTCAAATAGGATACTCGATAATTTTTCCCACTAGATTAAAAATCAAAAGAAATCATGATAAATCAAAACTTGTCAGTTGAGAAATAAATCTTATTTTGGATCTTAAAAAAGAAATCTTATTTATGTGATTTGGTTACTTTATGTGCTAAATTTTGAATTGAGAATTTGTTGTCTAATAACTTATCATTTATGAGTGTGTATGTCCTGGTAAGTGTTAATTGTGTCGGTGTGATAGCCACAAATAGACTCCAATGCAAGATTTTTATTATGTATTAGATGGTATTGTTCCTTTAGTAATTCAAATTTTGATGAGTTTATAATTCTCTATGCATGCACATATTACTCGACTAATTAAATCCACTCTGATCCGGTTCTGCTTCATCTTCTCGTATCATTTTTTATGTCCAAAAAATTCCTATTAGTATCTGCATTCGTGTATCATCCGCTCCGATATGAAATTCAATTAAAAAAACATATTAGAATATGAGATACTCCCTTCGTTCCAAAAAGAGCATCATTCTCATTTCTCGAGAAGTCAAATATTTACAACTTTGATCAAATATATAAAAAATATTAATATTTATGGTGTATAATTAGTATCATTATATGAATCACTCAAGATATTTTCATGTAAACTTATTTGAAAATACAGATATTGCCAAAATTTTCTATAAATCTAGTTAAACATGAAAAAATTCAACACAAATCCTATATGGACGTCCTTTTTGGGACGACGGAGGAGGACGAAGTAGACATTATACACGCCCATTTGTTCCGTTTTCATCGTCCCTAATTAAATCGGACGAGTGAAGGCGTCTGCGAACTGCGAACTGCGAACTGGACGGAACGATGCTAGCTGTCGGCCGGCCTGCACCACCTCGACGACCATGATCGAAAATCCATCTCGCTCACCGCTTTGCGTCACACGCTACTTGTTGTCGCGCAATGCTATCCTATCCCAGTGCGCGCAACCCATCAACAACCTGCCCGACGCACTGATAATCTGGCCTTGGGCGTAAAGTTTTGGGTGTTACATCGGGGTATTATATGAGGGTGTTACATGGGGTGTTCGGATATTAATAAAAAAATAAATTTCAGAGTCCATCAGTAAACCGTGAGATGAATTTATTAAGCATAATTAATATGTCATTAGCACATGCGTTACTGTAGCACTTTATTATCGAATCATAGCCTAATTAGGCTTAAAAGATTAACTCGCAAAGTAGTCGCAATCTGTACAATTAATTATTTTTTAGTCTATATTTAATACTCTATGTCAAAACATTTAATGTGATAGGACGTAAAGTTTTAGCGGAGAAAATAAACAAGGGCTGATATATTCATACGGACTGGATCCGTCTGTCACATCAAAGATCCCGTCAGTTGGCGGCCGGGGCGCCGGTCGCCCGAACTGTTATCCAATCGCTCTAGCTGATTGCATTGGTTGGTTACACGGCCGGCCCAGTCCAGGGATCGCGGGACACAAGAGTCGCCTCACAGGAGTCAGGACAGACCCGGTCGCATGCACTGCGCGCAGAGATTATTGATTATTTCCGCACCTGCTCCTATATACCCCACGCACGCAATCAAACACGCGCTGTGCAGCAGCATGCAGCGCCAACCTGGGGCACCGGCCGGCTATATATTCATGTTCATCCATGCCCCTTCTCTTCATCCATCCAAAGCTAATTAAGCCATTCTAGGTACTCAATAATCACAAGTACCTTGTGTCTCACGGAGCTCGCACGTCGATTGTTACCCGACCTCCTTCGTTCTCTTCTTTGGCTCGATCGTCTGACGACGCATTCAAGCCAACAAGTTCAGTTTGTACTCCTAGGCAGCAGCAGCCATGGCAAGAAGGTCTTGCAAGTTCCTCCTCGCTCTCTTTATCGCAGCAATGGCGGCGTCTCCTCTGGCTCTCGCGTACGACCCGAGCCCCCTCCAGGACTTCTGCGTCGCCGACACACTACTACAAAAAGCATTTTTAGGGGCGGCTGGTAACCCTTTGTAGGGGCGGTTTGGCCAGCCGCCCCTACCGAACCGTCTCTACAAATCATGCATTTGTAGGGGCGGTTCCCAGGCCGCCCCTACAAATAGATTTGTAGGGGCGGTTGGTTATTGAGCCGCCCCTAAAAATAGATTTGTAGGGGCGGCTGGTATTACGAACCGCCCCTACAAATCTATTTGTAGGGGCGGCTGTAGTGCCAGCCGCCTCTATAATACCTGTTTGTAGGGGCGGTTCAATCTAGAACCGCCCCTACAGTACATTTTCCCGCCAAAAAAATTCAAATTTACAATTCAAATTCGACCAGAACTGTTTGTTTCTGCGTATTCCATCCAGCATCCGCATTGCCGAACGGCCTGCGACCAACGTTCCAAACCGCGTTCGCGTTGCCGAACGCCACGCGACCAACGTTCCGAACGCGACTATATAAAGTACAATTACAAGTCCAATTCGTAATGATATATATATACAATCCATCATTAAATATACAAATTTCATACACATTGTTATCAACGTCCTAGAGCTAGCCTTTCAGTCTCACGAAGGTGTTGGTACTGAGGATTTGTACCTAAGTCAGACTCTCGATCATGGTAGGCGCCTCTGACGTGTACAATCTGGTCCAATATGAAGTTGCAAAGGTCGCCGACGAGCTCTAAGAGTTGGTCATCCTTGTATGGGTCTCTTTTCATTCCTTTCTCTTCTTTCCACTACAAGAAAACAAGTTTCAGTTTAGTATTTCATACCATTTATAAAGTTTTTATACTACGGGTGAAGAGGTTCAAACTTACCCTTAAGGGGTGTCTCCTGTAGGCACCGGTGTTACTCATCATAGAACATATATAGTATCCACAATGTACACTCCCAGGCCTCTGCTTGGGGCACTGTGTGTTTTGCATATGAAAATATTAGGTAATGCTTTTGACAGCCATGTAACGGAGTACTGAAGAAGTAAGTTACACTTACCGCACATAGTGTTTTTATAGCCAGCTTTTCCTTCCTCGCTGGATCATGCCTTCCGTGATGATGCGAGACATAGAACCTAAATGCCCTGTTCGAATTATTTTAGCAAATACAACTTGTTAGTATGCATAAGTGAACGTTACAAGTATGTATACAGACATATAAGCTAATGAGGATTGTCGATATGTATACGTCTTGAGAATCGATATGAAGTCTTTGTATGTCGCCGGGTCCTTATCTATTGAATCAAAGACCCATGCCATGCTCTTCCCGACATCGACGGCTATACAAATCCAGTGGTTGCTGCATGGATTTAATCATAGAACTAGATAAGCTCTTTTACATCGAATAAAATATATCGAACATAGCTTTAAGTTATAGTTGAACTTACTCGAAGTTGTATGGTAGCCATATAGTAGAGTGTTGTTGGAGATTTTTGAAAGCCAGAGCAATGTATGCCGCAACCTTAAGGGACTCTTCCCTTAGCTTCGCACTACGGATGCACTCTTTCTCCCGAAGAGTCTTTGCAGCTGCTAGCTCTTTGGCATCCAGTGTCCACCATTTAGGGTAATTAAAATTTGTTTGGGCTATAGCTTGAGGGTCTACATACCCGGCTTTCACACTTGGCATTTGTTTGACAATGTGCACTTGCATTCTACAAATCACAGCGTGGGTTAGTTACAACAAAATTCAAAGATTACATTCATATCATATCGGAAGGACAAGGACTTACAGGCACCACGTGCGAATTAGATTCATCTCCATTTCTCCCAGGTGAAAGCATGTGTGCATGTCATTGAAGTCAAAGACAATTTTCCCGGCTGGGCTTCCAAATGTGCCGGTGGGAAAGCATGCTTGTATGATATCTATGCTCGTTGGGAGAACACGCAAGTACCAATCATGAAACCTTCTCATTCCAAGTGGTAGGCGCTGGATGTCCCGGTTTGGTAGGAAGGGCTTGCCTCTTTCATATTTTTTCGGGCAATCCTTTGACCATTCGATGGCATCAACATTTGGATACTGCTTTGCAATTTGGTGAAGTTTGCTACTGACGGCCTCCTCAGAACCCCGTGATGGGACATTTTTAACTTGGTTTTCAGGCTTGAACTGATCATGGGAATACCACTTGGACACCGACGAGACGTCTTTGATCGGAACATAAACTGGCCTTATGTGGATTGGAATCTTCTTTCGGAGTTCCCATTCAGGCACGTCCTCATCTTCTTGTGCATCACCTTCTTCAGGAGGCACTCGTTGTTCATGTATCGGTTGTGCTTGTTGACAAGACTGTGGCATCTCATGATGCACTTGCCCGGTACAAGCTGGAGAAGGTTGTGGCATCTCATCAGGCACATGCTCGATAGGAGGCGGGGAAGAATGTGGCATCTCAGGAATGTGGGGGTCACGAGACGGTGAAAATATCTCCCCGGCCTCAACAACTCGCTCCAAATTTGGGAGAGGGGGAGGCGGCGAAGAAGCAGTCAATATAATGTCCCGTTTGTGCCAGAGGATGAACTGCCCCATAACGTCTCCGAGTAACACCAGCCCCTCGGGAGTTGCGTAGTCTATCCTCCACTGCATGAACTCGGGCTTCACTGTATGCACCTCGACCCTAGTGTAGTCCGGCGGTATGTTATTATTGTGGTGTAAGCCACCGGGAGGATGTGCAACACCCGTTGCCACCTCCATCATAGTGTTCTGCCGGCCGCTGAGAAACACCAAGGTGCAACTAGTAGGTTCCCGTATGAGATCGACTGAGGTTGTGGCTGCAGTGGAACCTTGGCTGCTAGGAACTTTCGGAGGGCTGCCAACTAATGCCAGTTCTCCCGGTGGCGTCACTAATATACGTGGCTCCATAGACATTCCTTGCTCCTCCAGTGCCTTCGTAGCTAGAGCCTTCACTTGGAGCTCAAGACTAGTCTCCCGGTCTCGGCCATGTTTCTTGTACATGTGCTTGTCCTCTTCGAATCCTTGCTTCCAAGTCATCCTTTTCCCTAGCCCCCTGGTGCGGCCTGTGTGCTCCTTATTTCCCAAGCCAAGGCTAAGCTCGTCCCTCTCTCTGGAAGGATTGAATGAGCCCTTCTCTTTGTCTTCAGCATATTTCAGTATCCTTGATACCGCCTCTTGGGTCTCCGGCTTATCAAACTTAAGATTACTGCCGGATGGTTCTGTACTCCTCGCATATATCCAGTTCCTTGAGCGTACCTTCAACTTCGTCACATCGATATTTCCAGCAGCTGCGGCCTCTTCATCCATCTTTCTAAACTGCTCTTCCTTGGCATAGTAGCCACCGGGGCCTAGATGATGGTGGTGTTTGTTCCTCTTCGCTAGCTCGATGTTACGAGCACTGAGCTCCAATGCCTCCACTGAAGTCTTCTGAGCCACGAGCTCCTCCCATTGACTAGGAGTTATTTTGCCGAACTCGTTGAAGGGAGTTAACCCCTTTTGGATATACTTCGTGTTAAGCTCCGACCTCCAACGTCGCAATGACTCTCCCATCATCCTGATAGCATTTTTTTTACCAATTCATGCTTACCCTCTGGAAATCTAAAATTGACCTTCAGCTGCCTATCCCATAGTGCATTCTTTATGTTCTCTGGTACCTCTTTCCAGTTAGGGATTGCTGGGTTCAATTTATCTCTTACTAGGGCCCCGATCGCATTACGGAATCGTCCTCTTAATTCCTTCGGCTCAAGGATCTCCCCTGCTGGCCCAACCTCCGTTATCACATAGCAAGCCTTATCTGGATATAGATTTCCTTTTCTATCCCCTCGTTTCCTCTTAGGCTTGGTAGTCGTGGTTGTGTCTTGAGTTTGTGGAGCAGAGGCATCGTGATCCGTCTCTGTGGTTGTTGCCTCTGCTCTCCTTTCCTCTACTCCGTCTTGTCCAGCGAGATGTCGCGGACGTCGACGTCGTCTTTTCTGAGTTTCAGGAGGGACCTGTATATAGGACAGGTCAAAGTGTTAGCAGAGGTAACACAGCCAAAGCTTTAGCAAAATTTACAAGCTAAGGCTTCTTCCCTACCTCCTCGTTCGGGTCAAAATCCTTGTCCAAATCTTCCTCCGTTGGCCTCCTTCTTGCTTCAGGTGGGAAAGGATCCTCGAGACTTTCATATCCCTCTTCTGACTCATCATCCTCTTCTTCTTCGCCTTCAGCAGCCTCTCCTTCAGGGCCTTCCTCCTCGTCACACTCCTCCTGAGTAAGCATCACTTCTAGATCTTTTTCTACCTCGTTATCGAACTGTTCCTGAGTAAGCTGGTCCTCTAGTGCTTGCTCCTCAAGGGTTGGCTGCTCATCATGCTCGGGGCATCGAGCTGCACGGTCTGTTGTCCGCGACATTATTTCGCGCTTTGTTCTAAAAGATGCAAAAAAGTGTGCTTTAGGTACGCGAGAAGGTATAAGAAATCAAAAAGGTCTATAAACCAAAGTAGTCCTATAAAACAACAATATAAAAAAACGAGAAGTAGCAGTGGTAGAGGCCTCAGAAACATGTCAATCATCATCTGATCTTGAACTTGGAGCATCAAGGCATCATAACAGAGAAGAGAGGAGAAGGTAATGTAGGGGCGGCTGCTAATGATGCCAAGTTCCTCACAAGTTCTTGATCATCAGCTCATATTCCATATAATGTATGGACTTGGACAATTTCATCATCGGCAAAACAAAGGAGAGGAGAGGAGAGGAGAGGGGAGATTTGGCAAAAAAAAGCAACTGCTGCTTAACAAACATAGAGAGGAAAAGGTATAAAAAAGCAGCTGCTGCTTCCCAAACATAGAGGATAGGAAAGGTGGCAAAAATAGAGGAGAGGGGAGATTTGGCAAAAAAAAAAAGCAGGTGCTGCTTCCCAAAAAAAGCAACAACTGCCAGACAGAAGTAGAAGTAGTAAACAGTAGTAGTAGGGAAGTCGTAGAGTAGTAGTAGAAGTAGCAAAAGCTGCTTAGGAGAGAAGAGTAGAGTGGAGTAGAGGAGAGGAGAGGAGTAGAGTGCAGTAGAGGAGAGTAGTAGTAGAAGAGGAGTGGTAGAGTAGTAGGAGAAGAGCAGGAGTAGTAGTAGGAGTAGCAAGTAGTAGTAATAGGAGTTGTAGGAGACCAACCAGCAGCCACTAGTAGTAAGAGTTGATAGAAGACAGAAGATAATAAGTAGCAATAGTAGTAAGTAGAGAGAGGAGTAGTAGGAGTAGCAAGTAGTAGTAGGAGCAGCTGGCCAGCAGCCACCAAGTAGTAGTAATAAGAGTTGTAGGAGACCAACCAGCAGCCAGCAGCCAGCAGCCACTGGTACATGGGCAAATCAATGATTTTGCTCATGCTAACCACATTTCTAATACTCAAAATCACCAAACAGGAAACCAAGACATCATGATAAAACAAAGAAAACGTAATACTACGTTTTTGCTGAAATTGATGCCACTTGCACCTAATAATAGTAGACAAATAGGATGCAAGCTGCAGACAAATAGATTGCAGGTCGGATGAAGAATAGGATGTAGTAGCTGCAACATCCAAATATTATATGAAATAGAGATAACTGGTAAGTGCATAGGCAAAAAAGTCATGAAATATAAATAACTGGTAATATTATATGAAATAAAAAGTTTCTAGCAGATCCTAAACAAGGTCACAACAGAAATTAGCATTTTAGTTTTCACCCATATAGAGCTACAGTTAGTTTTCACCCATATAAAATTAGAGTAGAGTGGAGTAGAGGAGAGGAGAGGAGTAGAGTGCAGTACAGGAGAGTAGTAGTAGAAGAGGAGTGGTAGAGTAGTAGGAGAAGAGCAGGAGTAGTAGTAGGAGTAGCAAGTAGTAGTAATAGGAGTTGTAGGAGACCAACCAGCAGCCACTAGATGTCTGATTGGGTACAAATAGCTTTGATGAATGAACAAAAGCTAACAAACACCTGCTGTTATTGCTGTGCTGAAGTAACAAACTTGCTGAAGTAACAACCACATAATTGTTGCCTTCAACTTTTATGAAATGATTTTTTTTGTTTTCCTTCAACCACATAATAATTGCACTAGGGTACTAGATGTCTGATGCCCTTTTCATTTTCAGGACAAAAAATGGTTGTACAAACAAGAAAAAATAATTATGGCTTCCTCACTGAGTATGAGAAGCAAAGGTTGCTGGCATTGCAAGGAATAAAAGGGTTCTGGAATCCTATGATGGCCTTGACATGAGCAGCAGCAACACCCATCCAAGAGGAAAAAAAGGTGATTTGTCTTATAAATGTGCACAACTACTAATATTCTAAATTGTTCTAATACACAAACAGAGCTAGCAGGAAAGCCTTTTCTAGCAGCTAGTGAACACAAGCAGTAGAGACGAATCCCAAAAATACCAAAATGATGTCAATATTTTCTAGTTCACTCTAAGTGTGTGTTCTAATAGCAAACCCGAATAACTTCTTAAATAGTTAAATTACGATAATAGAAACCATTGACAAAACAAATAGATAAGCAATACTACAGTTAGCTCGATTCTATGTGGCAGCAATCCTTACGCCTAAAAGTAGAAAAAGGATGCCACTTGCTATTTTGATGAAAGGAAGAGTATTCCAACACCTAAACTGAGCACCTCCACCCTAAACTGAGTATTCCATCCTTGCAGCCAAATCAAATTGTTGTGAAACAAATTGAGAGCAAAGCACATGAGATAAGGTACCACCGATCAGTTCCTGCTAAAACAATTCGTATTCTAAACACATTTCTAACCCAATCACCACTATAGCAAGAGGATGCCACTTGCTATTTCACAGAAAGGAAGCGTGTTCTAACAGCTAAAATGAGAACCTCCCAATCTCAGCTCTCATATTCAAAATCATGAAATCGACTTCTAAAATTGGTTGAATCTGTTGGAATACTTTGATTTCCTACTGTTTCAAGGGAGTGATTAAATATCTAGGCTGCAGTCAGCCCCATGGGGGCAAACAGTCAAACCACACTGGAAACATATAACTTTCAGAAATAAAGCATGAAAATTGATAAATTTTGATTCCAAGTAGATATAGTTTCAGAGAGTTTACTATAGAAAAAAACATATTTCAGTTCAATTGGTTGCCTGGGTAAAAACAAAAGTAGGTGTGAAGAAAAAACAAAAGTGGTGTGAAGAAAATTGTATGTGCACCTAGAAGTAAATCAGCCAAGTCATATAAAAAGTCTATCTATCTATATGAATGGTAAAGTACCTATATGAGCGTCGGTGGCTCATTTGCACGCGGACGCGTGGTCTATGACTTTTGCAGAATCAAAATCAGCAGAGCTCTCGACCAACGACCAACAGCAAGATAAATAAAACCCTAGATAGAACCAACACACAATTCGTCTAAATGCATCTCCCAGCAAAGGATTCAAGCTATTCGTCTAAATGCATTTTAGTTTCTAGCAGATCCTAAAGAAGGAGCGTACCGGCACAGGTGTTCAGAAGACGATGGTGAGCCGGAGTGGCGGGTGATGAGGTCGTCGAAGGGGTCCTGACGGCCGGTGGCCTGGCGAGTTGAAGCGGTCGAAGGTCCAGAAGCCGTAGGGGCGCGGCCGCGCTCACCCACCGCCGAGGAGCTCGCCCGTCGTCGGCGTGCGGGGGCAGGACGTCGGGGGCCGGGCGCGGGGCGCCGGGAGCCTATGTCGTCGGCGTGCGGGGGCGGGCTCCAGGGGCCGGGGGCGGGACGCCGAGCGCCGAGGGCTGGTGTGGGCGGGCGCGGGACCGGCGGCGGGGCCGGCAGCGTGGGCAGCGGTGGAAACCCTAGCAGCCTGACGGCGTCGGAGGGAGAAGACAGCGCCCAGACGATGACTCCCGTGCGCTACCCTCCAATTTATACTAGGTATCATTTGTAGGGGCGGTTCCTGATCCAGCCGCCCCTACAAATCTATTTTTAGGGGCGGTTCCTGATCCAACCGCCCCTACAAATATTTTTTTAAATTATAAATTCTATATTTTTATATCATAAAAACACAATTATAAATTCTACATTTTGTTCAAATTTTCTCAAATGAAAAAATGGACTATATAAGGATTGTAGATCTTGATGAGATGAACAACCTTGTTATTCAGAGTTTTTCCATCTGAGGTCATTTAGTGTCTCATTTGAGCAAGTTTGACCAAGTCAAATTTGGTCAAATGAAAAAATAACACTTTGACTCTAGTATTATGAACTCTAAATAACTTCAAATTGAAAAGTTTTGAATACCAAGTTTGATCATCTCAGCAAGGTCTACAATTGTTGTTTTGGTCAACTTTCCATTTGAGAAAGTTTGGACGGTTCAAATTTGTGATTTTTAAATTTCGATGCCTACAAACTAGTTTTCGGAACCCTAGGTTATCTCAAATTGAAAAGTTTTGAATACCAAGTTTGTTCATCTCATCAAGATATACAATCCTTATATAGTACATTTTTTTATTTGAGAAAGTTTGAACAAAATGTAGATCAAATTTGACAAGTGTGTGACATAGTTTCAGACAGTCTATATGAGATTCAAGAATTTGTGACTAGTGTTTGATAAAACTTTCTCAAATGAAAAAATGGACTATATAAGGATTGTAGATCTTGATGATATGAACAACCCTGTTATTCAGAGTTTTTCCATCTGAGGTCATTTAGTGTCTCATTTGAGCAAGTTTGACCAAGTCAAATTTGGTCAAATGAAAAAACAACACTTTGACTCTAGTATTATGAACTCTAAATAACTTCAAATTGAAAAGTTTTGAATACCAAGTTTGATCATCTCAGCAATATCTACAATTGTTGTTTTGGTCAACTTTCCATTTGAGAAAGTTTGGACGGTTCAAATTTGTGATTTTTAAATTTCGACGCCTACAAACTAGTTTTCGGAACCCTAGGTTATCTCAAATTGAAAAGTTTTGAATACCAAGTTTGTTCATCTCATCAAGATATACAATCCTTATATAGTACATTTTTTCATTTGAGAAAGTTTGAACAAAATGTAGATCAAATTTGACAAGTGTGTGACATAGTTTCAGACAGTCTATATGAGATTCAAGAATTTGTGACTAGTGTTTGATAAAACTTTCTCAAATGAAAAAATGGACTATATAAGGATTGTAGATCTTGATGAGATGAACAACCTTGTTATTCAGAGTTTTTCCATCTGAGGTCATTTAGTGTCTCATTTGAGCAAGTTTGACCAAGTCAAATTTGGTCAAATGAAAAAACAACACTTTGACTCTAGTATTATGAACTCTAAATAACTTCAAATTGAAAAGTTTTGAATACCAAGTTTGATCATCTCAGCAAGATCTACAATTGTTGTTTTGGTCAACTTTCCATTTGAGAAAGTTTGGACGGTTCAAATTTGTGATTTTTAAATTTCGACGCCTACAAACTAGTTTTCGGAACCCTAGGTTATCTCAAATTGAAAAGTTTTGAATACCAAGTTTGTTCATCTCATCAAGATATACAATCCTTATATAGTACATTTTTTCATTTGAGAAAGTTTGAATAAAATGTAGATCAAATTTGACAAGTGTGTGACATAGTTTCAGATTCAAGAATTTGTGACTAGTGTTTGATAAAACTTTCTCAAATGGGAAAATAAGCTATGTAAGGATTGTAGATCTCGATGAGATGAACAACCTTGTTATTCAGAGTTTTTCCATCTGAGGTCATTTAGTGTCTCATTTGAGCAAGTATGACCAAGTCAAATTTGGTCAAATGAAAAAACAACACTTTGACTCTAGTATTATGAACTCTAAATAACTTCAAATTGAAAAGTTTTGAATACCAAGTTTGATCATCTCAGCAAGATCTATAATTGTTGTTTTGGTCAACTTTCCATTTGAGAAAGTTTGGATGGTTCAAATTTGTGATTTTTAAATTTCGACGCCTACAAACTAGTTTTCAGAACCCTAGGTTATCTCAAATTGAAAAGTTTTGAATACCAAGTTTGTTCATCTCATCAAGATATACAATCCTTATATAGTACATTTTTTCATTTGAGAAAGTTTGAACAAAATGTAGATCAAATTTGACAAGTGTGTGACATAGTTTCAGACAAATATATAGTCTCACACGCATGCATAAATGAAGCCTTACAAACACACACAACTAGCTAGCCCGCTGTAACGACTTTCCCATTGACACCTTTTCGTTCCCATGGCATTATATCTTTGGGGATGTTCTTTTCCACAACACTGATCTTCTTAGGAAAGTCTGTGAATAACGGCATCTCATCATAGTTATTGTAAGCTTCAACATCGTCCACGCCATCAACTCCAATAATGTGTTGTTTCCCGAAGGCAACCACGTGCTTTGTCTTCTTCTTCAGGGGAAGGTTACTTTGTGGGTCAGACATATAGAAAACTTGTGCGACACGTGAAGCGAGCACCCAAGGGTCATCTTGGTAGCCTAGATTCTCGAGGTCCAGGACTCTCAATCCGATCTCGTTCAGTTGGTGTTGTTTGATCCAGCGGCATCGAAACAGGGCCACCGTTATATCCCTTCCATAGTCAAGTTCCCATATCTCTTCAATGATGCCAAAGTATTGGATCTTTCGCCCTAATCCATCGAGAGCCTCTATTCGAACGCCGCTGTTTTGGTTCACATATTTACTATCCTTTGCGTGGGTATAGTACGTGTACCCATTGATATCATAAGTATTCCAAGATGTAACTTGTCTCGATGGCCCCTCCGCTAACCTACTGATGGTAATAGAGTCTATGGTTTCTCCAGGCGGTATGTTTTGGTCCTTCAACCATATAGTTAGTCGTTGCTTGTGCTGTTTCATGACCCAATCATCCGAACGGCCATTTCTCTCTGCCATAATGATAGCCAAGTGTTCATCAATATACGGTTGCATCAGTTGTGTACTCTGCAAGACACTGTAATGCGCCCGACTCACCTCTTTGTAATCATGGTCGATGAACACTTTTCTACCACTAGTGCCCTTCCCAGCCAGCCTACCCTTATGACGAGAATCGGGTTTACCAATCCCTTTCTGTACTTTTAGGTACTCTTGACAGCACTTGACGACTTCTTCAGTACTGTAACCCTCTATCATGGAGCCCTCTGGGTATGCTCGATTATGCACGTATCGACTTAAAACGGACATGAACCGCTCATAGGACCACATTTCATGCAAGTAGCAAGGGCCAAGCGCCTGTATCTGATGAACCATGTGAATCATGAGATGTGGCATTATATCAAAAAAAGCAGGAGGTAAACACATCTCCAGTTGGTTTTGTGTCTCCACCACAAATTCATGTAGGTCACTCAGCTCTTCCTTGCCAATCGTCTTCTGTGAGATCTTCGAAAAGAAGTAGCACATGCGGGTGATGGCCATTTTCAAGAACTCTGGCTTTATAGCCCTGATTGCAATAGGTAGAAACACTGTTAGCATCACATGGCAATCGTGAGCCTTGCAGTGTGTTATTGACAAGTCCTTCATCGACACTAGCTTCTTCACATTTGCTGAAAACCCAGTTGGGACTTTGATCCCCCTCAAGAAAGTGCATATAGCTCTCTTCTCGTCTGGTGTTAGGTTGAAGCACACCGCGGGCAAAGTGTATTTTCCATTAGCCTCAGGTACCGGGTGAAGCTGTGGCATCATGTTTAGCTGCACCATGTCTTTCCGTGCTTTCAGACCATCCTTTGATTTGCCTATGTCCATCAAGGTAGCAATGAGACTCTCAAAGACATTCTTCTGTACGTGCATAGCATCAATGGCATGGGGGACCTCCAAGTCTGGCCAATAAGGCAGATACTGAAAGAAGATTGATTGTTTCTTGAAAGGTACGCCTTCGATAGGAGGTGTGCTTCTATCTCTGTTCGTCCCATCTGGATTCTTCTTTCCATAGACGACGCGTATATTTTTCACCATTCTGTACACATGTTCTCCGTTATGACGTCTCTTCGGAGGGGGTTCAATCTCCAGGGCGTTGTCATAAAATCTAAAGAACAATTTGCTGCGGTACTTGTGACTTGTCTTTAAGAAGCGTCGGTTCCTTAGGTAAACTATCTTCTTGGATGTATCCAGGTACACCCATGTAGTACCATCCAAGCAAACCAAGCATCTCGTCTTCCCTTTGATCTGTCCAGACAAAGCAAACAACGCGGGGTAATCATTGGTAGTAACACATATTATTGCTCTACATATGAAGTCCTCCTTTCGGAACGCATCGTACATCTGCTCCCCATGCCTCCATAGTCTCTCCATTTCTTGCATCAAGGGCTCGAGGAACACGTCTATATCAATGCCTGGTTGTTTAGGGCCAAAAATAAGAATAGTGAGGAGAAGGTACTTTCTCTTCTGACACAACCATGTTGGGATGTTGTACATGGTCAAGATCACTGGCCATGTGCTGTGGTTGCTCATCCTCTCATTGAAGGGATTCATTCCATCGGTGCTCAGGCCAAACCGTACATTCCTTGGGTCATCGCTGAATTCTTTGTGCTTCTCATCAAACCTTTGCCACTGACTACAATCAGCCGGGTGTGCAATCTTATCATCATCTACCTTGCGCTCATCATCCCACCATGTCATGAGTGCGGCTTCTTTAGGGTTTAGGAACATACGTCTCAAGCGGTCGGTCACTGGCAGGTACCACATTACCAGGGCAGGAATTCTTCTCTGCTTTGCATCGTTGCCTAATGGAGTGTCCTCTGGGGGCTGAGATTCTTGTACCACCTTTTTTGTACCCTTCTTATTCCTCTTTTTCCCCGTGGATGGTTCGTCCCCACCGTAAAGGTCATTGTTCTTGTACCGGCTGGCCCCATACCGGGGACATTTATCCAATGACTTGAACGTTTCACCACGAAAAAGTATACAGTGGTTGGGGCATGCATGTATTTTTTTCAACCCCCATTGTCAATGGACTTATGATCTTCTTCGCTTGGTATGTGTTGGCGGGAACTGAGTTTGGTTATGGCAGCACCCATGACAGGAGATGCAATAGATCATTGAAACTACAGTCTGACCAGCCGTACTTAGCCTTCAGGATGAGCAGCTCAAGCACGAAACGTAGCAATGTCCAATGTGTCGGTCAACCCTTTTCAACACCATACACAGTCTCCTTCAATGCTTTTATCACTCTTTCCAAATTTTCTAGACCTTTTGTGCTATTTAGTAAAATCTCTGGTCCAAGGGTTCGAATCATGTCATCTAAATCATCTTCAACTCCGACATGTGCTCCACCATCATTATTGGCACCACCTTCGTCGTTACCATCCCAACCACCAGCATCACCACCTTGTTCATTGCCAAACTCGAAATCCATTTGTGCATCAAGCTCGGCTGAATATTGGGACAGGGATTCTATGGTTTCATCGTCGTATTCCTCCTCATCCTCATCGTTAATAATAACCATTTCACCATGATGAATCCACACTGTGTAGTCCTCAACAAATCCTCGTATAATCAAATGTGATCTGATGATAGTCACATCTGTCCATGCCATACGGTTCTTGCAATCTTTACAGGGGCAAATAATTGTATCCTTATTCTCTTTCAATGTCGTTGCATGCTTCGTTGCGGCTTCAATAAATTTATCCACCTCTTCACGGAAACCTGCCTTGAACCTTAACGAACCATACATCCAAGAGTTCCTGTACTCCATCTTTTACAACAACAATAAAATAAACATTAAAGGACTACTTATTCAGATATATATAAAAATTAATCAAAGTAATAATTATTTGAGAATAATTGTATATACCTCAGATATATATGAATATAAATCTAATATAATTACATGAAGCATACAAACACACCATGGTAGAGGAAAATTAATTAATGGCCCATTTATCCATAAATAATTAAAATACATATTTATTGATTACAATAAACAATTTCAAAGACAACAATTAGCAATAATTATACTTTACACAATATCTTTTGTATAAACCCTAGTCCAATTTTATCAAACATAAATTTACAAAAACGAAATTAATAAAAAAACCAAACCCTAGATCTAGATCACATGCACATGAAACATCCATAAAACTAACTAATGGTTCACTAAAATCAAGAAACATGGACCAAATAAGGGTATGATCTTGTTCCCCTCCCTAATTTACCCTAGTACATTTAAAAGTTGGGTCTAATTTGCTCATAAATAGCTCAAGCACCATAGAAGAGAGAGAAAAACAAAACTCTAATTATTCACTAATCAACCATTAAAACTTCAAAAAAAGTGTGGAATAGCATTTTCTTACCTTCTACAACCTCTCCACCAAAGGATTTGAGACCAAAACCTTCCCCCCTTAGTAAAGCAATTTTTGGGAGGTGCCCAAGCCCTCCCCAACTTTCTTTCACGGGTTGGAGTGAATGACCCGAGGAGGAAGAAGGTGCTGCTTCACTTTTATATGGGGTCATTTGTAGGGACGGCTGGTGATTGAGCCGCCCCTACAAATAGAAGCTATAAATACGGGCCATTTTTAGGGGCGGCTCAATCACCAGCCGCCCCTACAAATACCATTTCTAGAGGCGGCTGGTGATTGAGCCGCCCCTAAAAATCATACTCCATTTGTAGGGGCGGCTCATATCACCAGCCACCCCTGCTGTTCCATTTGTAGGGGCGGCTGGTGTCTGGGCACCCGAGCACGCCACTGTAGGGGTGGCTCCATCTCAAGCCGCCCCTACAAAAAAAATGAACCGTTGCTAAAAATCGTTTTCTACGTAGTGACACCGCCTCCTCCGTGTTCGTGAACGGGCTGGTGTGCAAGGACCCAGCGCAGGTATCCGCGTCCGACTTCGCCTTCTCGGGCCTGCAGAATGCGGGGGACACCACCAACGCGTTCGGCTCCAAGGTGACGCTGGTGGACGTGCGCGCGTTGCCGGGGCTCAACTCGCTGGGCATCGCCATGGCGCGCCTCGACATCACCTCGGGCGGCCTCAACCCGCCGCACACGCACCCGCGCGCCACCGAGGTGCTCACCGTCGTCCAGGGGCAGATGTACGTCGGCTTCCTCGCCACCGACGGCACGCTCTTCGCGAAGGTGCTGTCCAGGGGCGACGTCTTCGTCTTCCCCAAGGGCCTCGTCCACTTCGAGTTCAACTGCGGCGCCAGCCCCGCCGTCGGTATCGCTGGGCTCAGCAGCCAGAACCCTGGGCTCATCCGCGTCGCGGACTCGCTGTTCGGTGCCACCCCCGCTGTCTCCGACGAGGTGCTCGCCAAGGCGTTCAGGATCGACGCCGCCACTGTGCAGAGGATCAAGGCGCAGTTCGCCACCAAGAAGTAAATTATTGACTGCTAGTAGTAAAAAAGTTGGCCGGTCTCCGTGTTTATGTATCCTGGCCTCCTGGGCTTATCCGTCTGACTGACTGTATATTCAGCCTGTTCGGTTGGCTGGTTCATATCGTTGCTGGTTTGTGTTTGGTTGGCTGGTTCATATCGTTGCTGGTTTGTGAAGAAGTACTGCTGGCTGGTTTGTGTGAGAGAAAAATACTGTTTTGGCTGAAAATTTATGATCGTTTACGACAAGCCACAGCCAAACAGGCCGATTGCTTGGGTGCAGTCGTTTGCCGTCAAATTCTGATTTGTTTGATTTTTTTCTTGTGTGTATTTATTCATGTCCTTCGATAAATAATTCTTTTTTTTCTGAAAGTAGCCATCTTCTTTGGAAGAATGCAATTATAATTTATATATGGTGTACTGTACATCTTCTTAATGTCAAAGCTCTTAAATTCAAACTGGGCAGTGGTCCGAATGTAGCACAGTACTGCATCCAGTGAGTATTGGGGATGGGCCTAAACAAGTTACAACGTGAACAAGTGGGCTTTACTTGTTGAGGGAAACCGAAGGCGATGCCAGCCCAACTCGGTCGGCTTGTTAATCGTGCAGCCAAGGAACATTTTCGTGTAGGAGTTTGCTAGGAGTATAATCTCCGGGCGTTTGTCCATCGTTGCTGGGCAACGACGTTAACCCAACAACCATGTTCCTTCGTTTTTTTTAAAAAAATTGCTCATCCACTTGTTCCTCTTTCTATCGCTCTTATCCGCTCGCCTACCACCTCCGGGCGCACGACCACTGGCTCTCCGAGGCGCACCGCTCGGCTGCTGACCTTGCCAGGCACGGCGCATGGCCGCCTCCAAGTCGCAGCGCTCGGCTGCCGGCCCTGCCAGGCGCGGTGCGCTGCTGCCCTCTCCAAGTCGCGCAACCGCGGGCTCCCCACCGCTCATTCGCTAGATGCCTCCCTTCTGCGACGTGCAGCCACTATCGCCGGGCCACTGCCTTTGGCGGACTCCACACATCGACGAGTCTCCATTCTACCGAGCAGCAAGGAGACGTTACGTTGAAAGCGCATGTTGCAAGAGTGTGTTTCAATTATTTCAGAGGTATGTTGCAAGTGTTTCATATGGATGTTGCAAAAATAGACCGTGATGTTGCACATGTTGCAATGGTTGTTGACGTATGTTGTAAGCGTTTATTTCCAATGTTTCATCTGCTTTTTCAAACGCATGTTGCAAGTGTGCATATTTGTATGCTGCATATGTTTCACACATATTTCAACTATTTTAGTCTTATGTTGCAATAAGTATTTTCATGTTGCAAGTTGCAACTGTTTTATCTAGATGTTGCTTATGTTTCACACACATGTTGCAAGTGTATGTTCTAAATGTTTCATCTGCTTCAAACATATGTTGCATTCAAGTTTTCATGTTGCAAGTGTTTTGTGTTTCAAAGGTATGCTCAAAGAGTCATGGGGGCATGCCCTGGGTGCCGGGGGGAAGCGCCACGATGAGCCAGGGGTCCATGGAAGGGGCGTGCTCATCCTCATCTCGGCTCTCGGGTCCCACCCACATGTAGTGAGAGGAGGGGGTGAGGGGGAAGGAGCAGTGGGCGTGGGGTGGGGCGAGACAAACGGGGGGCAGGGTATGCGTGCATGGCAGGACGAGGCAGATGGGAAAGGACTACAACGATATGGTGGGAGTGCGGCGTGTTTTTGCTGGGCCATTCGGTACGTCCGATGGAATCCTATCACATCGGACGTCCGGGCGCTAGCAATTCTCTTTTTTTTTCAATCTACTACCCTTCATTCTGAGCGTGTTTGGCAGCTAGTATATGGGAAAGGACAACAATTAGTGGCGGGAGTTGATGGAGTGAGTTAAGGTGTGAATTTGACTTTTAGTCCTAATCTCTTATTTGGTTCTTGGAGGACAACATAAGAGAGGAGTTGATGCGGGGGTTTTGAGCAAGAAATAAGTCATGATGGATGGTGATGATGTATTTATCTTACGAGCACAATTTTCACCTAATTACCATCCTCTGTGGTAGGGAATTGGTTAGTAGGAGTTGGTCCTCTAAGTTCTTATTCCCTTTCCCATGAGAACTCCAACTCCCGCAAAAACAAATATAAGATTTTAAAACTTCTATGTACAAAATCTCATTCCCTCTTTTAATTAGCCCAACCAAACGTGCCCTAGGCAATACTTAACTTTTTCAAAGTGAAACAATTTCAAGTTTTACCTAATTTTTAGAGCGAGCGAGATATCAAGTACTATCATAATGTGTCTATTGAAACTTAGTTGATATCACAAATAATATTGATGCTTTCTTTAAACATAGGAGAAATACTAGGAATCTCTTATTTTTCATGACCTTGATGGTAAAGGCTTGTAGTTAAAAACGTTGAAGCTAACGAAAGCATTATACGTGAGATGGAAAATAAATGGTCATATGCACCTAGACTGGCTAAGGTGATCCGGTGCAAGTTAGGCTATAACGTGAGAATAACCAAACAGACACAATTGTGAAGTAGCATAAACCAGCTATTTCATCCAGAACCAAAAACGATTGTGAAAAAATAGGGTCATGTCTATTTCAGGACAGTAAAACCTATAATATCTCTAGCTGAAATCTTAATATCAGCCATAGAACAGTGTTTTTCTCTAACAACAAATCAGCTTCAGCCGATTTCTACGGCTTATAAACCGGCTGAAGTTAATTTTTTGTCAGAGAAAAACACTGTTCTATGGCTGATAAGCCAGGTTAACAACTTCAAACGTATTTTTTACTGACTAGTGCTTCTACATGATCTAATAGACAACAAGCCCGCTATTTAGATTCCAAATAAAAGTATACCTATCCTCATTTTATATAAGTTAGTAAATGTATTTCTCACAATTAGGATATGTCTTTCCTTGAGAGAGAAAAAGTTCTTTGCATACGTGATGCATAAAATCTCACGTGCAGCACCAGCTAGTTACCGTTTGATCATGTTTCGCTGGTCCATGACGTGCTTCACAGGAGATTCTCTGCGTCACATATGCATAATTTTTTTTACCCCTTGCAATTAGCTGCTTTTGACCCTTTTTCTTATTACGAGCTGAAACCCAACGGATCGACCTGATAAACTGCAACCAACCGCGGTCACTGAGCGCCGGGACCCGGCAACCATCGAGATGCTTTGACTGCAGAAAACGGCTGCTGGTACTATAGGTCGCCGGAGCAAATTCTGGCCCCGTTTGACCGGGCTCCCACGGGCTCCGGCTCCTACACTATAGGCGGGTGTTGGCCGCTTAGCGGCCGACAGGTGCCTACAGGAGCCGGAGCCGCGGAGCCAGAAAAACAAGCTTCTCCGGCTTCGGTGGTGCCAGTGAGAGAGGAAAGGAGAAGAGAAAAAAAACGGCTCCGGTGAACAGTAACCGGATGTCGACAGGCCGGAGCCGGAGCCGGAGCCGTCGGAGCCCGGCCAAACGGGGCCTCTGAAGAATCTGATCCATTCATGCATACAGCTGCTCTAGTTACTAGATCCGAGGAGAATCAGTGGACGACAGCTCACATGTGGATGACGAGGACGCCGGCACGCACGCGAGAGGTCCTCCGCTCCAGCAGGGCTCACTACTACAAAACAATGATACTGTAACACTTTTTTTGGTAACATATTCATCAACATGTTTTAGTAAAATTTCATAGAAACACAAAATAGTGTGTTATATACTTCGGTTGTAACACAAAACATCTTTTTTATAAAAAGTTGCTGACAATAATTATAGTAACACAGAATTAATGTTACAAGTAAAATACTACAAAAGTGTACTATGTTGTAACACATAAATGAAACATATAAAATATGTTACAAATATATATCCTGTAGTAACACAAAATAATGTTACAGTCCAAGTGTGTCAGGTATCGATATTAGGGATACTCAAAGCAAGGAAATTAGCGTCCACACTGATTTTCTAGGATGGCTCGAGACATATTAAAAGGTCTCGCCCGATTCCAAGACCGTGGGCTCCGTCTCGCCTGACCTTAAGGCCGCGGGATCCGTCTCATCTGACCTCAAGGCCGTGGGCTTCGTCTCGCCTGGCCCCAAGGACGTGGTTTTCGTCTCGTCCGACCTCGGGCTCCGTCTCGCCCGACCTCGAGGTCGCGAGCTCCGTCTCGCCCGACCCCAAGGACGCGGGTTCCATCTCACCCGACCCCTTGGGTGCGGGCTCCGTCTCGCCTAAGGTCGCGGGTTTCGTCTCACCCGACCTCGAGGACGCAGGTTTCGTCTCGTCCAATGGGGACCCATACCGCCGCTAACCACTCTAGGTCTAAGCGTATGGGCCTGGGTCAAAACTTTGACGCCAGGGAAGAGGCTGACACATCTCGATATAACCTGTGGCCATGACGGGCCATACCTGGGGATTCACATCAAGAACAATATCGGACGTGCCGCTGTTGTTCTGCCTATTCCTCGTACGGACGCTGACAGACGCATCAGTTCACCATGACGTCCGCCGGGATGGAGTGGAACGCCATGACCGGTGGATGACACATGCGCATGGCGCCACTGACGAATAGGGCCACGATATGGAGCCGTCTCTATTGACATCTACACGACCAGTCGGACCCACATGAAGGAGAAGAAAGGGCCAACAACCCTAGAAGTCTTCTCCTTTTCCTCCTCTGTGACCCGCACTTTCTCTTCACCTATAAAAGGGAAAGCAGGGCACCCCACACTGGGGGATCAGAACACAAGAGCATGACACGAGCACACGGCTGAGAGGCAAGCGAGCTCTCAGCACCTGTTCACTCCTTCCACTAGAGACTTGGGATTCTCTCTCTCGCCTGTTTGTAACTCCTACTGCAAATCAAGTGCCGGTAACATAAGCAGCAACGAACTGGACGTAGGGACGTTTCACCTGAACTAGTATAAACCCTTATGTCATCCGAGCACACCATCCGAGCCAGAAGGGCAAATATAAATTTGCTCATCGGTGGTCCAAAAATACCGATGGTTGATGCGCCAGGTAAGGGCTTTTTGCACGTCTCGACATCCACATCAGGCCTCGTATGGCAAGTCATGGCGTCAACTGGGTCCTAGGCGCATGCGTACGCTTTGGGAACCTAGACTTCATCGTTACGACGGAGGGAGAGTTGGCGCAGTTTCCTACCGCCGTCCAACCTCTCCACTCCGCTGGCCTCGACGTGATCATCGAGGTGCTTGAGGAGTTATAGTTACACGCACTAGAAGCCCGCACCCCTGGGAGTGACCAGCTCCTCGGCTTCGATTATGAGAGGCTAGAGCGCCAGCTCGATGCCTTTCGGGGACCCCCACCATCTCAGAAGGACCTACGCCGCCTCACCTTCTTGTTCGCTAACGTCATGACGTAGCTTGTCAGAGGAGAGCCGCTCTCCCTAGAATACCTCATCCGGAGCACCCCGACAGCGTTCCCATTAGGTCTACGCAACGCCACATATACCATTGGCCACCTTATGGCGCAGCGCATGCCCTCGTCCCCTATGAACGACGAGTGTATGGGGATGACAAAATACATCGTGGAATCTTTTCATGACCTTGTCGTGGGAGAATCGGAGTTGCCCTCTGACTCTGACTCTAGTAGGGGTGCCATCACCCCTCATGAGAATGTTTCATAGTAGGTACTCCCAAGGGATACATCGAAAGCATCCATGAGGGAGGGGCTACCCCAACAAATGACCATGACAATGAGGTCAAGGGGGATGCAAGGGTCCTACCTCCCCTACGTGTAGAGCAGCTGAGGGCGCGGCACCAGGAGCTTGAAGAAGCATGACTCTAGCTTAAGTAGGAACGCACAGAGCTCGAGCAAGAGATCGAGCGCCATGGAGACAGTGGCGTGCGTGCTCTATGGCTCATGACATGAAATGGGGGATCATCAAGGACGATGAAGCCCTCCCACACTTCACCTAGGCAGGCCAGAACATCGCTGTCGCGGTGGCCTTGCTCTGGGGGCTTCCGGAGCCCACAACACCTGAGGATCATCAGGCCCATCGTGAGATTCGCATGCTACTCGAGCGTGCAGCAGTGTAGCAGGGATAGAGCTATCTGTTCGATAATGTGAGCTCAACACCAGCCAACGCACTCCCTTAGAGTGACCCGACAGGGACGTATCAGTCCACTAGGCGCAACGAGGCAACAGGCCACACACTGCTGTCTTGGTGCATGAGCGTCTTAGCCTCCACCATGATGCGCGCCACACCCTAGATGCCCATAGGTGTGCCCACGATGATGAGAGCCCTCGTCATGGTGGACTCTATGATAGCAGTGAGGACCGAAGCCCAAGCCTCAACTTGCTGGGACCTCAGGGCTTTGGCCGACACATCCTCAATGCCGTCTTCCCACCACGGTACTGACTACCGACCAACATCCCAAAATACTCTGGGGAAACAAACCTCGGACCATGGCTCAAGGATTATCGGCTTGCTTGCCAAGCCGGTGGAGCAGATAGTGATAATTTCATTATCTGTAACCTTCCACTGTTCCTGGTCGATGTGGCACGAACATGGTTGGAACACCTTCCACCCAAATGAATCCAAAGTTGGGTGGACCTAAAAGAGATCTTCGTGGGAAACTTCTAGGGCACATGCACGCGTCCTAGTAACCCATAGGATCTCAAAAACTACCAATAGAAGTCCAGGGAAACTATTCGTAGGTACATCCGGTGCTTCTCCTAGCAGTGCAACAAGCTACCCGATGTCGCTGGCGCCGACATCATAGGAGCTTTCCTATCCAGGACCACCTGTGAGTCCCTGGTTCACAAGCTAGGATGTAAGGGCCCACGAATCACCAAGGAGCTCCTTGACATCGCCAGTAGCCACGCCTTGGGCAAGGAGATGATCGAGGCAATTTTCGACCGCCCCAAGGGCAAGGCAAAGCGGGACGAGGATGTCGGTGAAGGCACCTCCAACCGCCCCAACAAGAAGAAAAATAAGTAGTGGCGTGAGGGCTCGCTCGTGGCCACTGCTGACCACAAGGGGGGTTGGAAGCCCACCAAGGGTACCCTGAACTACTTCAAGAAGCTACTCAAAGGGCCATGCTCAAACCATGCTTTCCTTGTCAAGCACCTATACAAGGATTGCGTCCTCATGAAGCAATTCTTGTTCGAAGGCTCCAACAAGGGGGGCATAGGAAGGAGCCCAAGCCAGCTATAGACGATGCCTAGGGGAAGGATGGCGGATTTCTAATGTTGGATGGCAGCCTCATGATCTTTGAAGGGTCGATGACCTATGACTCCAACCATCGCTAGAAGCTTGCGCGCCATGAGGTTTATACGACTGAGCTAACCGCGCCTTCCTTCCTTCGATGGTAGGAGTCTGCCATAACCTTTGATCGGACTGACCACCCAAAAAGTGTCCCGCATCTAGGAAGATACCCGCTCATGGTCAACTCGATCATCGACATGAAGCAGCTCACCAAGGTGCTGATGGATGGAAGCAGCGGCCTCAACATCATGTACGCAAAAACGCTCGATGCCATGGGCATTGACCAATCACGCATCCTGCCGATTAGGGCACCTTTCCATGGCATCATGTCTAGAAAGTAGACCATGTCACTTGGGCAGATTGATCTGCCCATCACCTTCAAGAATTCAACCAATTATAGGACGGAGACCCTTATCTTCGAGGTGGTCGGGTTCCATAGGACCTACCACGCCATCCTAGGATGTCCATGCTATGTGAAGTTCATGGCCGTCCCCAACTACATCTATCTGAAGTTGAAGACGCCTGGTCCATGTAGGGCCATCACCATCGACACCTCCTTCTAGTGCACCTACGAGTGTGAGGTCAAGTGCTGTGAACATGCCACAACAATTGTCGCCTCCAAAGAGCTTGCAGCCATCAGGGAGGAGGTCATCGAAGAAGCGCCTGACCCTAAGCAGTCAGCCAGGTCTTTCGAGCCTATAGAGGGCGCTAAGAAGGTCCTCATAGACCCTAGCGGCTCCGAGGGTAAAGTGGTACACATTGGCACCACACTTTCCTCTAAATAGGAAAGCACACCTGCCGACTTGCTCCACGCCAACAGAGACATCTTTGCGTGAAGACCCTTAAATATGCTAGGCATTCCGAGAGAAGTCGCCGAGCACACCTTAAAGATTAGGCTAGGCTCTAAGCCGATGAAGCAGCGCCTGTGTCTCTTCGATGAGGAGAAACATAGGGCCATCGGCGAGGAGATTACGAAGCTTTTGGCGACCAGGTTCATCAAGGAAGTATACCACCCCAAGTGGTTAGACAATCCCATTCTTGTATGAAAAAAGAGTGGGAAATAGAGAATGTATATTGACTACATGGGTCTCAACAAAGCATGTCCAAAGGATCTATTTCCTTTGCCACGCATAGACCAAGTAGTCGACTCTACCTCAGGGTGCGAAACCCTTTGCTTCCTTGATGCATACTCTAGGTACCATCAAATCATGATGAAAGAGTCTGACTAACTCATGACATCTTTCATCACCCCATTCAGATCATTCTGCTACATCACAATGTTGTTCGGTCTAAAAAACATGGGGGGCTATGTATCAGTGTTGTATGCTCAAGTGTTTTGGGGACCACACGGGCGAACCATTGAGGCCTACGTGGATGACATTATGGTCAAGTCCAAATGGGCTAACCAAGTCATAGCGACCTAGAATAGACCTTCACGAAACTTCGAATAAACGACATCAAACTCAACCCCAAGAAATGTGTTTTCAGGGTCCCGAGGGGTATGCTGCTGGGTTTTATCGTCTTCGAGCGTGGCATCGAAGCCAACTTGGAAAAGATCTTGGCCATCATGAGGATGGGCCTGATTCGGAACATAAAGGGGGTATAGCAAGTTACAGGGTGCCTCACCATGCTCAGCCATTTTATCTCATGCCTCGACAAATGAGGTCTCCCCTGTATCGGCTTTTGAAGAAAGCTGACCATTTTGAGTGGACTCCTAAGGCCTAGGAGGTGCTTGACAAGGTGAAGTAGCTCCTGATGAAGGCCCTGATCCTGGTCCCCCAACCGATGGGGAACCGCTTCTGCTCTACATTGTGGCCACCACGCAACTGGTCAGCGCTGCCCTGGTGGTAGAGCAAGAAGAAGAGGGACACGCCCTCAAAGTGCAGTGTCCTGTGTACTTCATTAGCGAGGTCTTGTCTAATTCCAAGACTCGCTATCCCTAAATCCAGAAACTCCTGTATGCCATCCTTATTGCCAAGAGGAAGTTGTGTCACTACTTCGAATCGCATCAGGTGACAGTCATGATGTCCTTCCCTCTCGACAAGGTCATCCAACACCGAGATTCCATAGGAAGAATCATGAAGTGGGCAGTCGAGCTAATGGGTCAAGGCATTTCATATGCCCCTCGGATGGCCTTCAAGTCCTAAGTGCTAGCTGATTTCGTTGTAGAGTGGACCAAGATCCAAATGCCGCCAATAGTCGTTGACCAAGAGTACTGAATGATGTACTTTGATGGATCGCTGATGAAGAAAGGCGACGGCGTGGGGCTATCTTTGTTTCACCCCTCAGGGTATGCATGAGATACATGGTTCACATCTATTTCCCCTCATCCAACAATGTGGCTGAGTATGAGGCACTCATCAATGGCCTACACATCACCATCGAGTTGGGTATCTAACGGCTTAATATCTGAGGTGACTCCCAGCTAGTCATCAACCAAGTCATTAAGGAATCAAGCTACCACAATGCCAAGATGGTTGTGTATTACTAAGAAGTCCACTAGCTGGAGGACAAGTTCAATGGTCTCAAGCTCAATCACATCCTGAGGCGTCTCAATGAGGCGACCAACACACTGGCAAAAACAGCATCCGGCCGAGAGCTAGTGCCGATGGGTGTCTTCGCCAGAGATCAGTACAAGACCTCGGTCCGTTATGAGGATCTGGAACAAACTAGTGATGGGCTGCCTGCCCTAGGCTTAGGGGCTGAAGTCATGGAGCTTGATGAGGATCCAGTGATAGAGCCCGACCCTCTGGCCGCCTAGAGGACGCCTTACCTCAACTACCTCCTCCATGAGGCACTACCAATGGACAAAATGGAGGCTGGTGGCTTATGCATCGCGCCAAGTCCTTTGTTGTTATTGAGGGCAAGCTCTATAGGCGAAGCCATACTGGGATCCTACAGCGCTGCATCCCCATCAAACATAGGAAGCAGTTGCTGAGTGATATCCATGGTGGGGTCTGCAAGCACCATGCCACCCCTAGGACCTTAGTCAGAAACATATTTCAATAAGGCTTCTACTGGCCAACCATAGTAGCTGACACTGAACAGATTGTGCGCACCTATGAAGGGTGTCAATACTATGCTCAACAGACCTACCTACTAGCCCAAGCACTCCAAACGATCCCCATACATGGTCGTTCATGGTCTAGGGGCTCAATTTGGTCGGACCTCTCAAGAGGGCGCCTAGGGGCTATACGCACTTGCTTGTCACCATAGACAAGTTTACAAAGTGGATAGAGGCTCGATCGATCTCCATGATCAAGTTTGAGCAAGCTGCGTTGTTCTTCCTCGACACCATCCATCGCTTTGGAGTCCTAAACTCCATTATCACGAACAATGGCACATAGTTCACTAGGAAGAAGTTCCTTCGATTCTATGAAGAATACTACATCCATGTTGATTGGGCTGCCATGGCGCACCCCCACATGAGTGGGCAGGTCGAGTGCATGAACGGCATGGTCCTATAAGGCCTCGAACCTAGGATCTTCAACCGATAGAACAAGTTTGGCAGACGATGGGTCGTGGCGCTTCCTGTGGTGGTCTAGAGCCTGAGGATGACCCCCAGCAAGGCCACTGGCTCCACGTCATTCTTTGTGGTCTATGGTTCTAAGGCTATCCTCTTGACCAACCTCGATTATAGAGCACCGAGGGTCAGGGCATATGATGAATAGGGAGCCGAGTCATCCCTCAAGGATGCCATGGTCTAGCTAGATGAAGCATGTGATGCTGCCCTCCTCCGCTCGGCCAAGTACCAGCAAGCATTGTGCCTGTACCACAACCATCGAGTGCAGGGTTGGTATAAATGTCCATGCAGCCCAAGGCATAATGGCATGGCACAAAGCCCACTTTTTTAGCCCAACACAAGGACGGCCTGGCCCGATGATGTGCTGGCCTAGGCTGGCCCAGCCTGGTATAGTAGGTCATGCTCGGGCCATACCCTAGGCCCATGGGCTAGCATGGCATGGCCTGGCTTTTTATGGTCTGCCCGATAGCGGCCTGCCATCCCCTCTCCCCCATGGCCCAAGGCAATGGCCTAGCTGCTCTTTGCCTCCCCCTCTCTCCCATGGCCCAAGGTGATGGCCTAGCTACTCTTTGCCTCCCACTTCGTATATAAGTGGTGTTGGCTCCCTCTCCCCTCCCTCACCAAACCCTAAATCATTCGGTCATCTCATTCTCCACCCAGGCACCCACCCGTGCCGCTCTACCCTCTCAAGTCGCTCTCACTCTTGCCTTGCCGTCTCTAGTGACCTCTCCTAACTCTGGTGACCTTGATTCGATCCGCCTGCCACCATCGAGCCGCTCCCTTCTCCTCCTCCCAGATACTCTCCCTCTCTCCCTCTCTCCCTCTCTCCCATCTCCCTCTCCCTCTCTCTCCCCTCGACCCCTCTAGATCTTGGTGATTATGTGAGTTCTTGTTACTATCGTCCCTTCGCCACCGCTCGCCATCCTTGCTAACGGTGTGTCGTCTTCTCTTGGGGGCTATCGTCTTCTCTGGCACTAGGCTCTAGTTGCGTAGGTAAACCCTAACCCTAACCCTCTCCTTCTATCTTGATCTATCTGGCTATTTCTGATTTTGTTTGTTCCTCTTCCTCCTTCATCTCTTTATGCAGGTCGGTAGCCGATGCTTCGTCCTCTAGCTATGGCATAGAGCGAGCCAGGCAGCCACTCGCACCGTTGAGGAACAGGGCTAGAGAGGCCATGGCTAAAGACAATGGCATCCTTCTACCAAGCTTGGCCCTCAAGGGCAAGAATGACGATGACACCCAAGATGACACTGCTGTGTTGTTTGGTATCAATCTCAGAGACAGCTATGCTCCGATCAATCTGGACAGCGGCGGTGGTGAAGGGGTGACGGCGACTGGGACCATAGTTGGCTCCACTAGCTCTACTCCATCTGTTGTTGGTACTAGTACCTCTGTTGGTAAGCATAAATCTATTGTGTGGGCTGATTTTGATGAGATCTATGAGATTGTGAATGGAGTTAAGATTTTCACTAAAGCTACCTGTAAAATATGTAAGAGTACTTTGTCTGCTAGATCTAGTGCTGGCACTAGTCACTAGAAGAGGCACTAGAAATCTTGTAAGCAAAAAACTGATCAACGTGCTAGGGTTCAGTCTAGGCTTGCTTACAATCCTGATGGTTCTATGCAAAATTAGAACTATAAACCTAATGTTGCTAGATCTGAGTTGTGTCACTTGATTGCTAGGCTTGATCTACCGTTAGGTATCGGTGAGATAGAGTCCTAGGAGGAGTACATTATTCATGCTCATAACCCTAGGTTTGTTAAGGTATCTAGACAGGCCACCACCAGAGATCTTAGTAAGCTATTTACTGAATGTCATAATATGCTTAAGAATCATGTGTTGTCTGCTATTTCCTCTATTCCACTGACTTCAGACATTTGGTCTGGTAATGCTAAGGAAGGCTTCATTACTATTGTTGCTCATTATGTCAGTGCTAATTGGGAGTTACAGAAAAAGGTTATTGGTTTTAGGTTGATTGAGGTGAAACATATCGATGAAAATATTACTAAAAGAATTGTGTCGGGTTCATAAACATGGGGTCCCTCGGGGATCGGCTTCTGCGCCAAGGCTCGGCCCAAGAATCTAAAAACAAGGCAAAGGAGTAGTCCAGCAACCGACCGGAGGGCTAGGCCCAAGAAGAGCAATGCTCGCTCATCGGCTACTTCGGCCCACCTATTCGACCGGAGCGCTCAATTTAGGCTCCAGCCACCTCCGGATGGCCTCTTCGATCGGAAGGCCTACCCCAAGCCCTACTTCCAACTCCAACCCCACGTCCCTCTGACTGGGGCTCATAGGAACCCTACTCACCGCTCTTCTCCGACAGCGCACTCAGAACCGACTGGATCCATCTGACCGGGGCACCCTGTTCGGAAGGAACCAGAAGACGTGCGGAGAAAGGCAAGGCAAGGCTCACAAGTCAAAACCACTGTACTAGGGACCATACCCTACATGAAATAGTACTCTATAGCCACTCTGACATAAACAATATTGTAGGCACCGACATCTCCCACTATAGTTTTGTAGGGACCACTAAAACTCCCATACGGTAAGCCCCCTGCGTGTCTCTGGACATCGATAGCGGGGTGGGCTCCAGGATTTGCCATACCAGGTGAACATAGCACGACTCCTCACATGCCACTAGGCATCAAATAGTATTTGCATATACCGGCATCCATCCTTCCTGAAGAAGATAGCATTACCTCTCGTGCGCATCTGACATTCTACAATGACATCAACAGTGTTGGGGGCGCCTACCATTATCCAATCTCCATCAAGCATGGGTAGCAAGGCTTGAAGACATCCATACCCTCTCCCTCTCACCTATAGAGCCATCCCCTTCATCTATAAAAGGGGATGCGCTCCCTCCAACAAGGGGACCGATTCAAGGAAGCCAGAGTTCCTCAGATCGACATCAACACCTCACAACCGCAGAACCACCAAGTTCTGACCACAAGCACACGCTCGAACACCAAGCTTGTAGCGAGGTTCCTGTCACTCTTGACCCTTCCGATCAGAGTTGACCAGACCTCTTGTACACCCTATCTTTTTCCCTCTTGTTTGTAACCCCACTACAAACTTCGAGCACCTAGGCTTAGGAATAAAGTCACCGACCGACCCCGACTAGACGTAGGGCATGTTGCCTAAACTAGTATAAATCCTGTCTCATTGAGTGCTAGGCCACATCCGATCACAACATACAACAAAACTACAAATATTCACTAGTTGGTCACTTTCTGCACCGATAGTTGGCTCCATTCGTGGGGAAGATGATGTACGTTCAACACCTTTTTGGTCATCGGATGGCCCACTTTTCCGCCACCCTAGTTCCGGTGGGCTCGGGCGATACGATTCGCTTTGGCTCGTTAGAGTTCCCCGCACTCTTGCTCGCCGGGATGCGGGTTCCACCTGTCTTCACGCCATCCCATGCCTTCCTCTTCGAAAGCCTAAACTTCATCGCCGACCGACTCGGCGTACTCCACCTTCGCGAGGAGGCTCGTGACCCGGCACCCATCGGAGGGACGTCCTCCATCGACTCCAGGACGCGTGACTTCAATGGCACGGCATCTATGCTTCATTCCGAGCAAACTCTCTGCTCAAACCCCGCTGTGAGTAATATACATGTTGTTATGTACTCACTATTCTCTATTTTCCGTCGATTACCTGGCGGAACCCTATTGTCCCTAATGCAACCTCCATACGGCCAGATCCCCTATGGCCTCATGTCTTCCGTGGATGCATACGCTCGGGGGCTCCGAAGGATGCTTGTGCCGCCCCCTCTCGCATCTAAATTCGTGGGAATGGCGAGCTATGCTTCCACCTATTTCTTCGACCTCATGGATGATGATGGCGAGAGTGACGGCTCTAGCATCGGCGATATGGCACCTAGCCATCGTCTGTCCTGGGAGTGCGCCATGGTGGACCCTCTAGGACACCTACTGATAGAAGCGGAGTTCTCATGGACTCACGCCCCTCTGGGCCTTCATGCAGAGACCCCTAAGCTCACACCTGAGCATGGGGAGGAAGTGCGACAGCGATGGCTGCACCAGCCACTGACTGCACTAGCACGCTCGACGCACCACGCTGTGCCCTGTGCGCATAGACTGGTGAATGGTGCTCGAGGTCATGCCTGTTAGCCCTAGCGCAACATCTTGGTTCGGGGGACTAATCCCCTATAGTTTGCTTGGACTAGTCAAAACGTTGCCGTCGTGGTAATGTTCCTGCGTGACCTGTCTGAGCCAAACGACCCTCATGGATGGCAATCCACCAGAACCTCCGGGCACTGTTGGAGACCGCCACCGTTCAATAGGTGGAGTACTTCGTATCGTGATGCCAACTCGCAACCTCACTCCTCGTCTAGGGAACAGGGACACAACAGATGGGGCACTACACCCTATCAGCATAGGAAGCTGCAATGGCACCTCACCTTGACTTGATGACTGCCCCATGCTGACCACCTATCTGTGCATGGCTTGGGCCAAACTGAGACGCGCAGTGTCGACCAAAGTCCCAGCCCTGACCGCTTGGGACCACGGACCTTTGTCCAACACCTCTAGCATGCATCGTTCCCACTACGCTTCAACAGAGGCCACGACAAAGGTAAGGCCAAGCGCCAGAATCAAGACGAGGGCCCCTTTACATAGAGGGGAAAAAAGAACAGAAAGGATCGCCGTCAACCAGCTAACTTTGCGTCGGTCGCTGCGGCCGATCACGCGGGCACGTAGCCCCAGCAAGACCCTTTGGGCCACTTCCATGATCTCATGGAGAGCCCATGCACCAACCACGACTACCCCGTCAAACACCTCTACAAGGACTGCCAGCTCCTCAAGCGCCTACTGAGGTAAGCTGGCAGGCCAAAGGAAGAAAAAGGCGAGGAAGCAGGAACCAAAGGAAGGGGCATAGTGGGCAAGGATCCAGATGACTGGAGTGATCCAATCGGAAGCCAACCGACTGAAGGACAACAACAACGACGCTCTCTCCGAGGACCTTGGAACAGCTATGTCATTTCTTCTTTTCCTAAGTTTCAGTCTTACCTTTACTAGCGAACGCTCCTATAAGAGCACCCCGACCTAAACACTTTTTGGCTCGGGGCACTCGGGGGCTCCACTAGGGGGCTCTACTACCCCTCTATTTTTGTATTTACCTTAAGTACTCTTTTACTTTCATATGGAGAAACTCCTTCCTACCCAAACAAAAGGGTAGTTCGTTACTTTGATTTACCTTATGTAACTTTGCTTTAGAACATTCCAACTGATCGCACCCTACCTTTTCCAATGGTTACAACCGGCTGAGCCTCGCGGGCCATGCCTCAGGTTCACAAAGTTGCAGCCTACGGAACAAATGGGCAGGTATGAGAGAGAAAGAAATTAAAAACAAAATTATGCTAAGGGAGAACTAAGGAACGAAAGGGAACAAGCTTCCCTGAATGGAGCACTCCATCACAAAAACAAAAACCGATTGCAGTCATTAAAACACACATGAACGTTTTACACAGGGGTTCCCCCCATGAACTTAAACTTCTTACATTTACTAACTACTTATATTTATCAAGGTATTAAACCAGCCCGGTGGCATCTGCTGATGGTGCGACCGATGAAGGCGCATGCTGCTCACTCCCCGGCAGCACGATGTTCGGCTCGGTCGAGGCCGAGGTGACATCCCTCCCCAAACTAGGCTCTGGGCTATCCGCAAGCTCGAAAGCGTTCTCTCCATGCATGCTTCGAGCCATGTCTTGACGGCGAACATCCATCACCCACTTGACGGAGACTTGCTCTGACAATGACCGTGCGTGCGGCAGCAAGCTCTCCTCGATTGATTGGATGTCCTCCATGCTTAGGCCTTTAGCATACCCGCTACAGATAGTGGTAAAGTCTAGATTTGGGTGGTACATCGCCACCGAGGTCAGCATCCCCGATGCTCCATAAAACAGCCCACTCCTAACAAGGTCCTTGACCACATCCAGGACCTCTGCCAGCTAAACTACGAGCATGCTAGTGCTTGGCGCTGACCCGAAGACTTCTGAGACTACGAGCTGGGCAGCGTTGCGAATCTAGCCAAGCTCCCCTTCGAGAGCACATCACTCTTCACGAGACTTGGCTAGCTGCTTGATGTTCTAGCTGAAGTTCACCTTGGTCATCTCCAGGTCTCGCTCCAGTGCCTTCACCTTTTCACCCAGCTCTACAAGAAGGGCGACAAGCTCAGAAATAGGCTCGGGAAAAAAATAAATCAACACCACAAGAAAACAAAAAGGTATGCACCAATGCGAGAGGCCTCAAGGGTGGAGAGATTCTCTATCTGCCAAGCCACCTACTCACGTAGCTGGACACTCACGTCCTCTCTTCCCATCACCTGGTCTCGGAGCGCGAGCACCTCCTGATCCGCTTCCGACTGGGCCCTCTGCTCCACCTCCAGGGCCTTCTATGCCGACTCCAGGGTGGCCCGCTCTAGCTCAAGGGCTGCCAAGGCCTCTTGAAGTGCCACCTTAGTGTTCGCTAGAGGCGTTTGTAGCCCCGCCTCAGTCTCCGCCTGGTGGACCCTTGTCGCCTCAAGCCCTTGCTCAGCAGTAGTCACCCACTCCGCCACACGCTGCCCCTTCGCCCGCACAGCGGCCGCTCGGACCTAGGACTCATGGCAAGCGGACTCCACCTGGTGCTCAAGCTTGGCCATCTAGGCGTGTTTTGCCTAGAGGAAGTAAGACTTATGGGATGACACCTTCCTTATTTCCTGTGAAAAATAGGCATGCTAAAAATAACCGATGAAAGATTCAAAGGGCAAGGAGAAGTACCAGAAACTCACCTCCGCGGTGAGCTGCAGGTTGACCTCAACCAGCTACCGAGCAAACTGAGCCTACTTCTGGGCGTTCTCAAGCTTCGCGGATAGCTTGGTGAGTTCGGACACCGCGGCATGCCCTTGCCCCCCCCCCCAAAAATGTCCTAGAGCTGACACTCTTGGGAATCCCGGAGGATGAACCGCGCCTTCGATGGGTCCTCAGGGCAGGGCCACCCCAGGTCACCCTTCGATGAACTACTGGAGGGCCTAGCCTTTGACCGGACCACCGCCAGCTCCCGCGGTGACACCGGTGGTTCCACCACAGTATCTGCCTCGTTGTCAGATAGGATCTCCACCACCTCGCTCGCATGGGACACCACTGGGCGTCCTAACTCTGTCCTAGCCATGCTTCCCTCTGGTGCCTTCGGCTATGAAGGCAAGGATAGGTCGTGCAGCCCTCCACCCGGCAAGGTAGGGAGCTCGCCCCCCCTCGTCTCCTCCACCGTGACCAGTGGAGGAGGGGCCACAAGAGTTACCTCTGACACCACCTCTGCCATCAGCATCGGGATCACTACGAACAACATCGCCATCACTATCACGTTATCAGCAGCTGCCCTGGGGGCACCACCCCCAGGAGGGAAGACTTTACCGCCACCACCCTACTGCCCCCTTCACTCATCGCAACATGCTGCAGAGTGGGGTCCTCCAAACCTCCTGCATGGGGGTTGGGGCGATGCTCAACCCCGGCATCCCCCAGCCGCTAACAAAAATCATGGGTAAGCCACACTCCAAAAAAGACTCAACCACCAAAAGTCAAAGAAGCAACAAAAGGAAACATACCAGGTGGCGAGCGGCACTACTCTGAAGGTAGGCTCCGACGATGACTGGCCCATAGGATGAGGACCGCTCCAGGACTGTGACCCGCGCCCCCTCACTTCAGACGGGGTCAGAGTCATCCCAACCGACTCCTGCTTGGCCTATGGGTCGCTACGACCTTTGGCTCGAGGCTCCCCAACTAGAGCAGCGGGCGGGGCGTCATCGACCGGATGCCAGTCTGCCCCTCAGACTGCCTGGACTGCTTGACCACACCCATAGCAAGCAGGGCCTCCTCCGACCACAAGTTCAGTGTTGGCACTAGCCCCATCACTGCACAAGCGCCAGTCCACTCCTCGGACTGCCCGGCTCCCCCAGCCGCATCCGCCATAGGCGACAACAGGACCGGCGACACCGCCGAGAGGCACGGTGACTGTGTCCGCTTCACCGCTTGCTCACTAATGGCATCCACGCTCGCCACATGCTTCCTCGATGCAGGAACCTCCACACGCCATGCGGCCTCCTACTCCTCACCAGTGGACGTCGCCATAGGGTCGCGATGCATCGCCAAGGTCATAATGACCTCTTGACTCTCCTCCTCGTCAGAGAAGACCATGTCGTCTAAATCCATAGGATCATCCAACACGAGTTTCGACTCGATGTCGCTCCCATGTTCCTCGGCCCTCACGCGCCAGGTGACCTCCTTCTTCTCTTCTTTCCGCTGAACCTCCTTAGTTTTCTTCTTCTTCCGGGCGTCTGCCGCCTCCTTCTGGGTGGCCTACCGGGCCCGGCCCACTGGTCCCTTGGGAAGGTGTAGCTAGGACTTGTACCTCCCAAGCCCCTATGGAACGAATGAACCGAAATCAAAAAAGAAAGGGGCAAAGAAAAAGCACGAACAAAATAAGGGAGCGTACTAGCGTGGACACGATCGAGGCATTGAATGGTATGGGTTTTCCCACTATCGTCTCTCCGGGCCTCAGCTGCAGCACTTGGTCGACGTGACTCTAGATCTCGTTGTTTGGTAGCTCCTCCGATAATGCACGGTCTAGGTCCGACCGGCCGCCGTACGTCCACATCGGGTGTGTCCTCTCCGCCAACAGTGCAACCCGGCGGCGGTAAAGGGTGTGGAACACCTGCACCCCATCGAGGCCACCCCTTATGAGCTTTCGAAGCTCCTCCTCGATGGCCTCCACCTTGTGCCTCTCTATGTGGGTGCAGCCCCATGACCAACTCTTCTGCTTCATCGGCCTCCCGCCGGTAAACGCTGGAAACGGCACCCCCGCCGGATTCCTAATATAGAACCACTCCCCATGCCATCCCTGGTTGGAGTCACATGGGGAATACATGGGATATGAGCCTCCTGCACGTGGCTTCCTCTGTAGGGTGAAGCCTCCGATCGATGTGATCTCGGCCGAACTCTAGTCTGCCATAGCTCTCCTAGAGAAGAAAAGCCAGAAGAGATCCGCATGTGGCTCCATCCTGAGGAAAGCCTCATAGATGGTGACGAAACCAGCAATGTGTAGCACCCCCATCGGATTGAGATGCTGTAGCTCTAGACCCCACTCATTGAGGAGCCCATGCAGGAACCAGTGTGTGAGGTATCCTAATCCGCGCTCGTGGAAGGTAAGGAAAGAAACCACCTCATCGGGATGAGGTTGCGGGAACTCCTCCCCTCCAGGGACCCTCTAGTGCGCTACCTCCTGCGGCGGTAGAAACCCCTTCACGATGATAGCCTCCAGCGCTGACTTCCTCATGTTGGATGTCCGCCAGTCTGACATTTCGCTTTGGATCGAAAAAAGGTCGGTGAGTTCCTCTCTTCTCCCTCACTCTCTCCCCTTCTTTCCTGGAAACCTCCGCGACTCTTAGGAACGCTCACGGCAAAAAGGAAGAGAGAAGGTGGCGATAGATGAAGAACAGGCAAAAGAACAAAACAAAAACCCTCTCCCTGCTCCTATTTAAAGGAAAGGGAATAGTGGTTAAGGAAGGACACGCTGATCGGGGAAGGTAGAGTGGTGGAGCGAGAATTTCTCTCTCTTTTCCATTTAATGCAGATGAGACGTGTCTTGAACCAATGAGATGTGCCCTGCTCAATGGAACGGCTCCTGATCGGATGGGACATGGCCTGGCCGTGGCCCACCACTACCGCATGATCAACCACTACCACATGATGGGCACAGGAACCGAAGCGCCACCGCACACGGGTGTAGGGACCAGAAATGAAATCTCCGCTAGAAGAGACCACCGGACCTCCTTGAGTCGATCGAATCATCTAGGAGGGACACCAAGCGACAGGTAAGGAGCAAAGGGACGCTTCATGCAGGCCATGCTAACTCTGTCTCGAATGACGAGCATGGGTCCTGGTTGGACATTTCCGATTGAAGCTCTCCGAGCCCCGTCACTCCAGTCATCAAGGCAAACATTGCCAAAACCCCCTCTATTTCTTTACAAATCATTCATACATCCATACGCGCATTCATCTCATACGCCTGAACCCCCTGAATGGTTAGGGCATGAACTGCCCGGGGGCTCAGGAACTAAGCATCGCACGTGTAGTGAAATGCATCACAACGCTCCGTGTTGCGTCACGAAGCGGTGGTTTGCCTCATTCGACATGAGCAACCAAACAGAGCTAGGGGAGAAAACCATAGATGAGCACCGTGCAACCTTAGCTTGGTCCTACAGACTAGGTCATCTCAACCTTCTCATTTGATCCTGAACCTCTCGCTAGGCCCACAGAATCTCCATCGAAGGGGAGGCCGTTAGGCCACCCGGGTCAGTCTCTGGAATGACCTAGGCATTTGTCGGGTTGTAGGTAAAGGAGTAGTGGAATGTCACAAGAGGGCTATGCTGACCCCATCAAGAATGATGGACCTAGATTCTACTTGATCACACCCGTTAGCGAGCTCACCGAGCTAGTCTTCGAGCCTGAGCGAATGGGACAGGCGACAAAACTCAGCCCCTCTGGTTGTGAGGAACCAAATGGGGTAACGCACAATACTCACATCGACCCCCACGAAGGCCTGATAAGGCTTAGGGGCTCAAGAAAAACACCTAGGATGGCGACCTCAAACTCACTGGATCAATGACTATGACTCACTCGGTCCCATGGTGTGCACCGATGCTAAGATCCATGAGCACCGCCTTATCCGATCTTTAACTAAACTAACAATGTCTTAAGAATGGCTTCACTTCTGACTGCACTCCAAAGAAATCTTGGGACCATGACCCCGAACTCGCATCGATAGAATCGGCAACATCTGGCTATGGCTCTTGGGACCACAACCCCAAACTCGCATCGACAGGATCGGCGACATCCAGCTACGGCTCTTGGGACCATGACTCTAAACTCGCGTAATGGCTTCACTAACTAAAACTAACTAAAACTAACTCTCTCGATCCATGGCGTGCACTGACGCCTGGGTCTACTCGTGACTCCACCTCACCTGATCCCACGGCACACACCGACGCCTGGGTCTACTCGTGACTTCGCCTCACCTGATCCCACAGCGCGCATCGACGCTAAAGATCAGTAAGCTCTATCGCATCCAAACTAAACTTCCTCGCCTGATCCCTGGCGCGCACCGACGCTAGGATCAGTAAGTTCTGTCTCGATCCAATCTCCGCGCCTAAAAACGCCTTGGCTACACAATGACACCTTGGTTGATAAAATTCCATCTCAAGCTAAAAACATGCACACATGCCCGCTAAAAACAAAACCCCCCAGACGGTTTCGCCTGAACCGCACGGGGACTACACCCGTGGGTGCGCTCGCGCGCACCCGTCGACAAGACAAAAATCCCCTAGATGATTCTACCTAAATCACCCGGGGGCTCGGGGGCTCATGTCGGGTTCATAAACTCGGGGTCCCTCGGGGACCGGCTTCTACGCCAAGGCTCAGCCCAAGAATCTAAAAACAATAGGGCAAAGGAGTGGTCCAGCAAGCGACCAAAAGGCTAGGCCCAAGAAGAGCAACGCCCGCTCATCGGCTACTTCGGCTCACCTATCTGACCGGAGCGCTCAATTCAGGCTTCAGCCACCTCCAGACGGCCTCTCCTATCGGAAGGCCTACCCCGAGCCCTACTTCTGACTTTGACCCCATGTCCCTCCGACCGAGGCTCGTAGGAACCCTACTCACCGCTCTTCTTCGACCGACGCACTCAGAACCGACTAGAGCCATCCGACTGGGGGCACCCCATTCGGAAGGAACCAGAAGACGTGTGGAGAAAGGCAAGGCAAGGCTCACAAGTCAAAACCACTATACCAGGGACCATACCCTGCACAAAATAGTACTCTATAGCCACTCTGACACAAATAGTATTGTAGGCACCGACATCTCCCTCTACAGTTTTGTAGGGGCCGCTAAAACTCCCATACGGTAAGCTCCCCGCGTATCTCTGGACATCGATAGTGGGGTGGGCACCAGGATTTGCCGTACCGGGTGAACATAGCATGACTCCTCACATGCCACTAGGCATCAAATAATATTTGTAGGTACCAGCATCCATCCTTCCTGAAGAAGATAGCACGACCTCCCATGCGCATCTAACATTCTACAACGACATCAATAGTGTTGGGGCGCCTACCATTATCCAATCTTCATCAAGCGTGGGTAGCAAGGTTTGAAGACATCCGTACCCTCTCCCTCTCACCTGTAGAGCCATCTCCTTCATCTATAAAATGGGATGCGCTCCCTCCAACAAGGGAACCGATTCAAGGAAGCCAGAGTTCCTCAGATCAACATCAACACCTCACAACCGTAGAACCACCAAGTTCTGACCGCAAGCACATGCTTGAACACCTAGCTCATAGCAAAGTTCCTGTCACTCTCAGCCCTTCTAGTCAGAGCCGACTGGACCTCTTGTACACCCCATCTTTCTCTCTCTTGTTTGTAACCCCACTGCAAACTTTGAGCACCTAGGCTCAGGAATAAAGTCACCGACCGACCCTGACTGGACGTAGGGCACGTTGCCCAAACCAGTATAAATCCTATGTCATTAAGTGTTAGGCCACCTCTGATCACAACATACAGCAAAACTACAAATATTTAGTAGTTGGTCACTTTCTGCACCGACAAATTGCTTGTGTGATTGAGGAGTATGGTCTGATTGATAAGGTTTTCTCTATAACTTTAGATAATGTTTCTTTTAATGCTAGGCCTATGAGTACTTTGACACCTCTGTTTGCTGGTTATTTGGGTGTTGATCCTTCACCTAAGCCTGTAGATCCTTCTAAGGTTAACTATAGTCTTGTGCATCAATGTTGTGCTTGTCATATCATTAATCCAATTATAAAATCTGGTTTAAAGTGGTTCAAACCTTACTTAGAAGATTTAAGATCTCCTATTAACTTCTTGAATTCCTCTAATCAAAGAATTGCTATGTTCAAGAACTATTGTACTGCTCAGGGTGTTAGACCTAGAAAGTTTGGCTTAGATATGGATGTTAGATGGAATGCTACATACCTTATGCTTAAACACTTGGTTCCATATAAGGATATTTTTTCTATGTTCATTAATACCAATTATGGGTCACAATTGTTGTCTATAAGGCATTGACATGTAGCTGAGAAGATATTAGAGTTCCTAAAAATATTTTATGAAAGCACTGTTGTTCTTTGTCTAGTGTTTATTATCCAACTAGTCCACTTGTTCTACACCATCTTCTTGATATTGCTTCACACTTGTATGCAAGTGAAAAAGATCAAAATCTAATGTCTATTGTATATCCTATGAAGCTTAAATTCCTTAAATACTGGTAGGACATACCTCTGTTATATTCATTTGTATTCATTCTTGATCCTAGAGCTAAGATGAGAGGTCCATTTAATGTTCTACAATTACTTAAAGAGTACACTGGTTGTGATTACACTTCATATTATGTTGATATGAGAAGTGAAATTTATAAGTTGTTTAACAAATATGAGAGAAAGTTTGGTGCAGCTAGGTCTCAAAGGGCTACATAGCCTGCAAGCCATATAGGTAAAATAAAACAGGCATGGGGAAGGATCTTTGGAGGCCTTGGATCTGGTGTTGTTGGTCCTTCCCTTGCCTCTGCCCCCACTTCATCTACATCTAGTTCTGTTATATATGAGCTCATAGTTTATGTTGATAGTGACAATGTCACTGCATATGAGGATGATTTTGATTTACTTCTCTGGTGGCGTGACCACAAACTAACCTATCCAATCCTATCTATTATGGCTAGAGATATTATGTTAGTTTCTGCTTCTATTGTCTCTTTAGAATCATGTTTCAGCTTAGCAGGAAGGATCATTGAGGAGCAGCGATGATGTTTGTTGCCTAAAACTGTAGAGATGCTGACTTGCATAAAGGATTGGGAGTTAGGAGAAAGAAGGTTATAGCATGCTGTTGACAACCAAGAGTTGGAGGATTCCTTTAAGAATTTATATCTCGATGAAGATGAAGCTGGTACATCTGGGGGTGTTGCTGCTAGTACATCTGGGGTGCTACTGCTTGTACATCTAGGGGTGCTATTGGTTGAGACTAGGGGTGCTACTAGTACATCTAAAGGTGCTGTTGCTGGTACATCTTGAGAGTTGTGACTTGAGACTTGAGAATTGAGAGCGTGATCTATAACTGTAATATGTGTTTGTTTTCTGTGAGACTTGAGACCTTTGAACATGTTTAGGACTTAATTAAGAGCTATGCTGCACTCTTTTCCCCTTTCTAGAGTTTCTCACAAGGGTGAGTTTTACCTAGAAAAGTTTTTAGTGAGGGATCATTGCACAAACAGCTCAGTTATCTTAATTATCTCTCTTGTGTCTTTTGTTTTGTTGGATTTGGTCATTGGAGTTGAGTTCAGTTTTGATTTTTCAATGTGAAATTTGGTAAGTGATCTGATTGAGTGATTGTGAATGTGAACTTAGAAGTTGTAATATATGAACTTATAACTTATAATCTATGCTTGTGATCTGATTGAGAATGTCATATTTGCTAAGTGCTGTATGAGATGAATTTTTTGAGGTGATTTAAGGGGACCGGGCTGTGGGCTGGCACGGCCCGTAGAATTGGCCATGCTCAATGGGCCGACATGACCCAACTACCAGCCCATAGGGCCATGTCTAGGCCATCGAGCAGGCATGGTGCATAATTTGGCACAGCTCGAGTAGCCGGCGTGCCGTGCTGACCTAAACCCCCGTCCTGGCCTGATGTCCATATATAGGGGTCAAGCCTTCAACATCGTGGACCTAGTGCTCTGCCTCGTCTAGGGCAACAAGAACCACCACAAGCACTCTCCATAGTGGGAGGGACCATACATCGTTGTGGAGGTGCTCCGATCAGGCACCTATAAGCTCAAGACCATCGACGGCGAAGTCTTCGTCAATGCCAAGAACATCGAACAACTATGTCGCTTTTACCCTTAATCTACGCACGCTTTCTCTTATCGGTTTCGCTATCAACTCCTCGATCTTTAGTGACACTCGACCCCAGCAACGATGAGGGGTCGGGCCTCACTTGGGGGCTGATAAGAGCATATCTATCTGGTAGACATTCTCTATGCCCAATCCTTTCTCACATTAAGATCTAGAAGTAAGGATTGCAGAAACAAACGCTGAGTAAAAGTAGTCGGACCGCAAGAAACCTATGCCCCATCGGCTATAGTGTTTTTGCTTACCAGCATGATCAAAGTTTTTTGCCCACACCCTGAGCTTTTTAGCCTTAACTACAAAAAGAGTTCGAACGCATTAAAGAGTATATCTACTCAGCAAACATTTGCTGTGCCTGACCCTTTCTCATGTTAAGATCTAGAAGCAAGGGTTGAAAAAACAAACGCTGGGTAAAACTGGTCAGACTACAAGAAACCTACGCCCTAGTGACTATGGCATTTTTGCTCACCAGCGTGATTAGAGTTTTTTCACCCGCACCCCAAGCTTTACAGCCTTAACGATGGAAAGGGTCAGAACACATTAACCTTTTTATACAAAAAGGGGAGAAGAGCTAAAAATCTATTTGGCCATAATAGAATTTAAGAGCTTATCCACTTATTACAAGTTTGCCACCTAGCTTATCTACCTAACTAATTTCTTAGGGGGATGATCTCACCCTCTATCTCGGTAGATAAGTCCTATGCCAGAGGGGCCACCTCCTTCTCGATGTCGACCAGCTCAGCGTCGGTGTAGATAGGCGCGAGAACCATCATAGGTAAGTCCTATGCTAGAGGGGCCACCTACTTCTTGATGTCATCTAGCTCGGCATTAGTGTAGACAGGCACGAGAACCATCATAGGTAAGTCCTGTGCCAGAGGGGCCACCTCCTTCTCGATGTTGTCTAGCTTGGTGTCGGTGTAGATAGGCATGAGAACCATCATAGATAAGGTGGGATATGGAGCTAAAAATGCTCCTACGACCCATTCAGGCCCAAGAGTTCGAAGGCTGGCCCTCTAATGGGTTCACAGCCACTCCGAGGCACCCTTAGAGTGAGGGGTGGAAAGGGATGGGCCCACTAGCGGCCAGTACCCAGTCATATGAGCGCCACAGTCATCCTAGCCCACGTTTGAGTCTTGGTCGGTTCCTAGTCCATGGTTTTTCCTCGAAGAAAGGTAATGAGCCCTTGGGACCGGTCGAACAGACCTAAGAACTATATGGATTGGCCACTGAGAATCTAGAGTCGGTCACCAGCTGACCCATGTTGGACCCCCATGAATGGGAAGCCGGAGCCCGACTTGGACTAGCCCATTAATAGCTCACTAGCACTATGTTTTGTCCATCAAGGAAAAATGTGGCACGGCTCAGCCCCTCCATTTTATCAAAAAAATGCTTGAGGGATGACGATCACAAAGACGAGTTGACCCATCGATCGGATCCCTGCAACGTGTGGGGGCTTAAGGGAAGTTGGACTCGCAAGAAGACCGAATGCACAGTCATAGGACAATGGCTTGGATCCTAGGGAGGGGTACGTACAAAAACTATGAATAACATTTATGAAACAAAAAACGTTTTCTCTTACGAGTTTCGCTATCGTCTCCTCGATCTTTAGTGAAACCTAACCCTAGCAACGGTAAGGGGTCGGGCCTCACTCGGGGGCTAATAAAGGTATATATATCCTATCTAAAATAGTCGCCATGCCTAACCCTTTCTCACATTAAAAACCTAGAGACAAGGTTTGCGGAAACGAACGCTGAGTAAAACTGGTCAGACTGCAAGAAACCTATGCCCCAGTGGCTACAACACTCTTGCTTACCAGCGTGATCAGAGTTTTTCACCAACACCTCAAGCTCTATAGTCTTAACAACAGGAAGGGTCAGAACACATTAACCCTTTTTACATATAAAAGGGAGAAAGGACAATTTTTCAACCAAAACAAAAGAACAAGCTTGTTTAAATGAAATAAAAGGGTTAGAACTTGTCCGCTTATTACAAATGCGCCACCAGACCTATCTAACTAAACTAACCCCTTAGGGCGATGATTTCATCTTCTATCTTGGCAGAAAGGTCATGCGCTAGGGGGCCACCTCCTTCTCGATGTCTTTCAGCTCGGCGTTGGTATAGACGGGCACGAAGCCTTGGCTCATTGTCGCCGGATAGATGTTCTCGTAATGAGAATGGGCGATCGTGAACGATCAGTGAATGCTAAAGCGAAGCATGCCCCTTTCCATATCACATGCCTGGTCTATGATCCGGGTGGCACAAACCACGAGCGAGCTTGTCTCCTACTCTAGGGCTAGCTCGAGCTCGTCGTAGACCAGCTGGATGGCGAAGCATAGGTTGTCATGGTCATCGCTCTCCTTCTAGAGGGTGTCCTTCACCTCACTAAGCTCCTTCTCTAGGTCGTGGCTCTTCACCACCTCCACCCCGAGCTTGTCGTTAAGACCTGCCCAAGTCATGTATCAACCGTGTCAAAAGGCTTACCACAAATTCTAGGGAGAGAAGACAACAAGGGAAACCAGAGACTTACCATTCATGTCCGCCCAAAGCCTACGCACCTCATTGTGCTACCGGGTCACCTCGGCCTCCAAGTGCTAGACCACTTCTTGGCACTGACCGACCTTCGCGATGATCCTGGTGGCCACACCCTTGGCTACAACCTTCAAGTCCCTCTCCCCCTAAAGCTCATCCTTGAGGTGGTCGATCCATTGCTAAGCGTCGGTGCGCTCCTAGCGAGCCAGGTCAATCCCCATGCGGAGATCCTCTATGGCCCGAAGCAAATCTTCCCGCTCCTTCCATAGCCGCTTGGCCTCCACGACATCCACGCGCACCCTCTCAATTAGGGCCGTGAGCTTTTCCTTGGCCTCATTGGTATCGTCATGAATGTCCTTCTCCCTGACTCGAAGGTCAGCCACCTCTTGGGCGATAGTGGCAAGCTTAGCCACCTCCAGACAGGTGACAACGAGCTATGCGGCCAGCCCCTCACTCTGCCGCTTCTCCTCAGCAAGGAACTATGACTACTCCTAGCTATGAGCCATAAGGATCTTTGAAGAAGACAAGACTTAGAGGCACGAAAAGAGAACATGAGGGTTGGAAGCACGGTCATATCATACCTGGCCAACCGGGGCGACAATGTCGTGCATCGAGCTCAGCGTGATGGTTAGGGCATGAACCATGTCCTCAACCTCCATATGGACGCTCCCCCATTCCCTCTCCTTTGTTGCTTCATCTAGGGTAGCCACCTAGACTAGAGACTGGGACATCCCCGCGCTGACCTCAAGCGGCATTGACCTCTCTTGTGGTGGTAGCTCTTCTAGAGCGGCTCCTCTAGCGATAGAAGGGGCAGGTGACGTGGACACAAAGGCTTGCCCTATCACCACATCTGTGAAGGATGCCTCGGGTGTGCCCCCTTCCATCCGGCCCACCGTGAACATGGCCACCTGCATGGACGACGGCTCCTACCGTGCCACCTATGCCTATGACATTGAGGACATGACCATTCATGCCACGCCTACCATAGGCACCCTAGATGTTCCCTCCTCTGCCTACTCTCCCATGGACGTAGCCATTGGCTATGCCTCCCTGGTCAATGCTGTGGCTGCCCCAATGCCACTCACAGTCACCACCAGCGCAGCGCCAGCCGGCTCTTGGCACATTTGTTGGAGGAGGATCTTTTTTGGAGCGAGCCATAAGAGAGCCCCATGTCCTTCGACGCTGCAAGGGACATGGCGGTTAGTTCATGGTACTTCATCACAATATGCTTCAATGTTTATGTTGTCAAATTCTTTTCCATTGTCACTTCTTATTTTCTTGAGCTTCACTTCAAATTCATTTTGTGCTCTCTTGGCAAACTTCTTGAAACATGCGGCCACTTCGGTCTTGTCATGAAGAAAGAACACCCAAGTATATCTAGAGTAGTCATCAACTATCACAAGACAATAGAGATTTCCTCCCAAACTCTTATAAGTTGTTGGTCCAAATAGATCCATGTGAAGAAGCTCTACTACTCTTATTGTTGACATGTAAGCTTTTGTTGGATGAGTGTTTGCAATTTGATTGCTGGCTTGACATGCACTATAAAGCCTGTCCTTCTCAAATTTTACATCCTTCAAACCTCTCACCAATTCATTCTTTATTAGCTTCTTGAGTGAGCTCTTCCCAACATGTGCAAGTCTTCTATGCCATAACCATGAAGTGATGTTTTGGTGAATAAGCATGTTTTCAAGTTGGCATCTTCGGAGGTGAAATCCACTAGATATAGGTTGTTGTATCTAAAACCCTTGAATATAACTTGATGATCATCTTTCTTTGACACAACCACTTCCTTCTTGGTAAACAAACATTGAAAGCCAAGATCACACAATTGACCAACGGATAGCAAGTTGAAACTCAATAAAGCAACATAAAGCATATTTGATATTGAATGATCATTTGATATTGCAACTTTGCCCAATCCTTGAACTTTGCCCTTTGAATTATCACCAAATGTAATCCTTTCTTGACCATCCACTTCTTCATTTAGTGAGGTGAACATACGAGAATCACCGGTCATATGTTGAGTGAAACCACTATGAATAACCCAATGACTTCCACCAATCTTGTAGTTCACCTACACACAAGAGATCAAGTTTGTTGTTTAGGGACCCAAACTTGATGGGGGCCCTTGACTTTCTTAACTAGTGACTTTACAACCCAAATTTGCTTAGGCCTATTCTTGTTGTGAGGACCTAAGAATATGACTTTTATCTTTCCACTAGAATCCTTTCTAAGAATGTAGTGAGCATTGAAGGCAAAGGGTCTAGCATACTTGGGCAAGGGTTGTGGTGGTGGAGTTTGACACTAATGAGCAAAGTGACCTTCTTGTCCACATTCAAAGCATCTCTTTGGCTTAGGCTTTGACTTGTATTGTTGTTGATGTTGAGCTTGGGCTTTCTTCTCTTGATTTGTCAAGTACCCAATACCACTTCTATCTATCTTCATCATGGTGTTCATGAGTAGCTCACTTTGGAGATATTGGCCTCTTGTAAACTTGCTCAACCCGGTCTTAAGATGCTCTTTCTCCAACTTGAGCTTCTTATTTTCTTCTCTAAGTTCATCATGATTTTTCTCCACCTTGAGTCTCTTGTTCTCTTCTTTAAGCATCTCATTCTCAAGAGTCATATCATAATCTTTATCAAGATTCTCTATCACAATTATGTTGGTGGTTGATAGTTTTTCAAGATCTTTCTTGAGCTTTTCATTCTCATTCTTGAGCTTGACATACTCATCATAGTTGTTGGACTCAACCACTTTCTTGCCTTTGCTACTAGAACCTTGCTCAATGCTCTCAACAATCAAGTCATCACATGATGTAGCTATATTAATCTTAACAACATGGTTAGTAGCATCATGTGGTTCATTGGATAAAAACTCATGAGAGACAACAAGATTATCATGATTAACCTTGATGTTGGTATACTCTTCTTTTAGCATATTGTACCTAGTGGTGAGCTCATTATGTATCCCCTCAAGTTTATCATGTTTTTCTCTAAGCTCCTTTTTAGAGGATTTGAGCTCCTTGAGTTTGGATGACATAATTTTATTTTCTTCTCTAATCTCAGCACTAGCTTTTTTGGCTATGTCATACGTTGCTAAGAGTGAGTCCTTCTCAAGTTCTAGCTTTTCATTTTTAGCTCTTGTCTTTCTAATGATTTTAGTGTATTGGTTTAGCAACTTGACAAGATCATCATAAGAAGGTGATTCAAATTATTCATCACTATCACTACCACTTTCATCATTGCTAGTATTATCATCATCTCTACTATCATCATCATTTTGTACCTTTCGTTCACCCTTGGCCATAAGGCATAGGTGTGTAGAGGATGACGGTGGTAGTGTCGATGAAGATAGTGAAGAATCAATCATAAGAGCGGCCACCTTCTCATTCTCATTCTCACTTTCATCATCGGATGAGCCACTTGATGATTCAATATCTGTGAGCCAATCACCAACAATGTATGCCTTGCCATTCTTTTTCTTCTTGTGAAATTCCTTCTCGTTGCCATCCTTCTTCTTGTATGGCTTGTTCTTCTTCTTCTCATCATCATCTCCATCACTTGAGTCATCTTTCTTGTCCTTGTACTTCTTCTTGTACTTGTCTTTCTTAGGTTTAGGGCATCGATGAGCTAGATGACCAAGTTCTCCACAATTATAGCAATCCATTTCGGAGATGGGCTTCCTTCTATTACTAGTGAAGAATTTTTTTTCTTTTTGCCATCAAACCTGACACCATTCTTGTTTAGCGTCTTGAGCATCTTGGTAGTTCTTCTCACCATGAGAGCATGACTTACATCATCAATATCATCATCACTTGAGCTATCATGATCAACTCTTGCTTTGCCCCTCTTCTCTTAGCTAGCCTTGAATGCCAAATCTTTCTTCTTGGTGGAAGAAGAGTCGTCTTGTGTAGTGATATGCATGTACATCTCATGTGTATTGATCTTCCCCAATATTTGAGTTGGTGTAGTGGTGGAAAGATTACCTTGATGAAGCACTGTCACAATATGCCCATATTTGTCAATGGAGAGGACACTCAAGATCTTTCTCACAACATCGGAGGGTTGCATTTGTGTGAGTCCAAGCCTATTGACTTCCTCTATAAGAACATTCAAGCATGAATACATCTCATTGGCACTTTCTCTAGGAAGCATCTCAAACGAATTAAGCTTTTTCATCACATGGTGGTAGCGTTCCTCACGCTCACTCTTGGTTCCCTCATGGAGCGCATAAATGTCTGACTATAGTGGATGGGCGTCTTTGTGGTTCCACACAAGATTAAAAACATCATTGCAAAGGCCTCTAAAGAGAGTGTTTCTAGCCTTTGCATTCCACTTCTCATAGTTAACTTCATCACTTTGAAGGTTGGCGGGATCCTTAGGTTTTGGGAAGCCTTATGAGGCGGCTATAAGAACTCCAACATCTAAAGCCTCTAAGTAAGCCTCCATGCGAATTTTCCAATAAGGAAAATCATCTCCCTCAAAGATAGGAGGGTGTTCATCCCCGTGGGACATCTTGCTCTAAGCGGTTAAGCCTAATTTAGGGAGCACGATGCTCCGATACCAATTGAACGCGCCTGGTCAAGAAAAAGTCTCTCTAGAACCTCTCTGGAGTTAACCAGATGTAGGCATCCCAACGTCCGGTGCTCCTCCACTTAGTGTCCGATCAGTACCAGACGACTGCAGTTCATCGAATGAACTAACCAGACTCACCCTCCAGTGTTCGGTCACAACTAGACTAGCGTTCGGTCAATACCAGACAACTGTATTTGATCAAATGAACTGACCGAACTCACGTTCCAGCATCCGGTCACCACCAAACCAGCATCCGGTCAGTTATTTGACACTCCATTCACTTCCAACTCAAAATCCTACATGAATGAAGTTGACTCCAATTGATCTTAGGGCTATTCCTGAGCTACTTAGTGCTAGGTTTGACAAGTATGCACCACACCTAACCCACTAGACTCATCTAGGTCAAGCTACTAGTCTATACCCCCCTTAATAGTACGGCCAAAGGAAAAATAAAGTCCTAAACTACTCTTAGTGTCACTTCAACTCCAAATGACACTTAGAACTAGCTGTCCTTAACCTTGTTGTCTATCCTTTAAAAACCAAAACGAATTCCATTGACGGGGGCATGAAAACCATAATTGCCCTATCAATTGCCATTACCATGACCTAACTTAAATTGCCTCTGCAAAATACACGTTAGTCATAGTAATCTCGTGTCGTCATTAATCACCGAAACCCAACTAGGGGCCTAGATACTTTCACATTCCACATTCTAGCAGATTACCTTTCAAACGAGTCCAAGAGCGCAGAACAATGACCTAGAGGTTGTAGCTAATAGGTATGTAACTTTGATAATTACTTCTATATTCCATGGTCAATTATTAGCATCATGCAAAATTAGAATATGCAGCTGCAAATTAGTTGTTCTTACAAGACAAATTGGTAGAGTTCAGTTAAAAGTTAGGTGTTTTAACTGATGCTGAATTGCAATAAGGTGTTCAATGTATTGATGGATTTTTGAAATGCAGGCTAACCAAGCTAGCCATGAAAGGTAGGATCAATTGGAGGCCGGTTGCTTATGGATATATTGTTCTATTTTTCTAGATGATATATCTAACTTATCTTTCTTTGTATTGCTTAAAGAATAATCTGAGTGGTACGGTGTATGATTAACCTCTGATTAAATTGGAACTTAAAAATGAAATTACATTTGCAGTAATTTGTAGCAAGATTAATCATGCTTTGATACTGTGACTATACACTTCATCATTCTATAAGATCTTAGGAAAGGAAATCACAGGCACCACTGACTTCTTGGTGAGACTTGTCTCCATTTTGCCTTCTCGAAAACCATAGTATGTTCTGTAGTGTTGGTGAGACTTGTCTCCATTTTGCCTTCTCGAAAACCATAGTATGTTCTGTAGTGTTCCTAAATGATGATTGGTTCTAAATTTGCCTCCATGAATAACTGTGAGACATCTGTGAAATATTAAATAAAGTTTGTTATTGACTATCGAAAATCCTGATGCAGCCTTCAGCATAGCTGTTACTCCAGAGTTAAGTCCAATTACATAAAAGGTAGGCCTTATCTTTTTCTTTATTTATGTTGATTAGTCTGTACCAGTGATAGCAATTATAATTGTATCCATTTTCGCTGCTAAATGGTTGCCCATGCAGCAACATTAGTCTTTTATAACGTAATGATTTTTTCACATAGGTCCCATATTTTCCTTTTACGCCTATATGCTTTCAACTGATTTTTCATTTATATGTGGTTGAATCGGTGGCCCATACTGTTTTTGAGCCAATATGATGTTTTGTATATAGGCAGTAATTGGTTTAAAATTTTATTTTCAAGTTTTTGAGCCAATATTCCAATTTTAATTTAACTCATGCACAACATCAACAATTCTTTTTAGGAGGAAGCTAGAGTTTGAGTGGAGCACACGAGTGATAGGAGTCAATGTCAAGCAGATCTTTTGCTGTAGTGGTAGACGTACTGTCGATGTTTTACCACCGATAGCCTACCACAGGGGTACCCGGGACAATTGTTCGGGCTTTGATGAATAGTGGAACTCGGCAGTTACGCAAAGAGACTCACGATTTATACTGGTTCGGGCCCTCGACTTGGTCGAGTAATAACCTTATGTCCAGTTTGGCGTTAGCCTGTTTGCGTCGTGTTACTTTGAGTATTGGGTGTGTTCAGTCATTTACAAGGGATATCCTCACTAGCCCTTTATAGTCCAGGTGCTGAGAGGAGTTGTTTGTGTTCTACTCGGATACAAGGTCAGAGTCCTAAGCTATGCTTCAGGCACCTTTCCTTGTATAGTCCAAATTGGAGTTTTGGTCTTGCACGTTGCTTTGCTCCGTGTTCTTCTTGGCGATTGGGCTATGGGCCTTGTTACCAAGGCCCACTTCCCTATAGTATGGTCTATGGGGGGCCCGTAGGGTTCCCCATCGACAAGCCCCTGAGCATTTCATGATTGAGCTTCAAAAGCTGAGTTGTTGTAGACTTGATTCGGGTTCTTCTTAAAGTGAAATCTTGAGATGGTCTTCTTTGATTCTTCTTCTGACTGATGTGCACTTTTGCTGAAAAAAGTGCACTCAGTGAGTGCAGCCCCGAGCCTCTAGCTATTTGGCACAAAAAGCTAGAGGGTCTTTCTATCTTGATGTCCTCCGAGTTCTTTTCCTTTGAGTGCAGTGAGTGCAATTTTGCAAAAAATTGCACTCCTTGAGTGTAGCCCCCAAGCCTCTTGTTTTTTGGTACAAAAAAGCTGGAGGGTCAAAAAATTAAAAATGTGCTTTTCTGTGGTGGGTACTTGTAGCCCCTGAGCCTTCTTCGGGTTCTTCTCTATTGAGAAGAAGCCGGTAGAAGGTTCTTGATTTGTACTCCTTTGGTCTTTGTCGTTTGCTAGTCTTGGTTTGGAGGTAACTATATCAGTGTGCTCATCCAGAACGTGGTTGTCTCCCTGTTCATAACCCAGGATTTGCTTCATCCTCTGTAGTTCTGATGTATCTAGGTTGTGTTTATTCTGCTAGTTATATCGAATCTTGGTGCATCGGGTTGCAACCTCTAATTCCACTAGGTTCTTTGCCGCCACTCCAGAATGATCTCCTTTGCTTTCTTTATTGAATTTATCAGATCTTGTACTCTATTGTAATCCCAGTATCTTCTTGATCAAAGGAATAAAAGATTATATTGTCTGAGTTGTTGTCCAACTTGTTTGGAGATGTGTTTGAGCTCTTTTTGTTTCAGTTGCCTCTATGTAAACGTACCTGACTTGTAGTATATTATTTTCTCAATAACTTTCTTGTGAACGAATTGATAGCCATTGTGGTGTGAACGGACCGTTGCTCTTCTCTGGTGCGTACTATAATTATTGCTATAATGGTAACTTTGAAGGGCCTTCCTTTGGCGACCATGTACTTTGGGCCGCGTATTTACCTTGTATAAAGATAACTACTCTGTTACTGTTGGCTTAACTTGCCTTTGCTGTAAAAAATTCCCCAATCTCAGTCGAAACTCTAGCTTCGTTGTGCCTTCGATCCCCTGCTATTTCCATCCAAATCTTGTCTTTGCTTTTCTGAGATGGTGGCGAAGAACAAGAGCAAGAATAAGAGCAAGTCTGTCGACGAGGAGGCGGCGCCCAAGGTGATCGAGAACACCGAATTTGTTGCAACGCGAAAAATGCAGAGGCAACTCCCCAAGCCGTCAACTTTGGAGGCGGAGTTGGATCTACTTGTTGCTCGTGGCCTTCTTCAGAAGAAATGTCTCTCTAATTTCTCTAGTCCTGATGAGCACGATGTCCCTTCTCCCACTCCGAATCAATATGTTCTTTTTATTCCTTTCATGCGGGCGAGGCTCTGTTATCCCCCGTCTGATTTCTTGCTTGAGTTTCTTGGATCCTATGGGATTCAAATCCATCATCTTACCCCTAATGGGGTTCTTTTTCTTTCTACCTTCGTGCATTTTTGTGAGGTTTTCGTTGGAATTCCTCCAAATCTTCTTCTTTTTCGTCATTTTTTCCGTGTGCGTTTGTCAAACAGAAATAGTACTCCTTTTCTCAGCTGCTGCCTTATCCAATCCTATCAGGGAGTTTCTTTCCCTTCTCCTACCCTTTCTAATTCTGTCAGGAATTGGGCGGAGAAGTGGTTTTATATTTCAAAACCTGCTCTTTCCTTTTCTCATGATCTCTCTGTTCTTCCTGTTCCCCTCCCTATCTGGAAGGATAAAATCTCTTCTGCTGAGCGTGCTACTCTGAAGCCTGTGCTCGCTCGAGTTGCAGTGCTTAAACAGGCAAGCTTGACTGGCAATTGTATAGTTGCCTGTTTCTTGCGTCGCCGGGTGCAACCTCTTATGTAGAGGGTGCATTACGGCTTTGAATATAATGGGCCCTCAGATTCTTCCTGACTTGTTCCTGATGTCGAGTTGCCTAAGGAGGTCGTTCTTGAATACCTAGGGCATATTCTGTGTGGGGTCTCTGTGATGCTTGCTCGTGTTGAAGAGTACGATGCTGCTCCTCCTCCTCCTGAGGTAAGTGGTAATCTCCTCTGAGTTCTTTTGTGTTCTTGCACTTCATATTCTGTTTTTGACTTCTTTCTTCTTCTCTTGCAGGGTTTTGGTCGGGCCTTTAGGCTCAAGGTGGCTATTGTCGTAGCTAGAGAGGTGGCTGCTAAAGAGCCCGCCAGTGATGAGGATGAAGATGATGCTGATGCTGCTGCTGGAGCCACCCCTTCTAGGCCAGGTTCTTCATCGACGAGGTTGTTTACTGGTCTATTTGAAGGTCAACACTCCTATGTTGAGTATGTTCCTAATCCTCGGACTGCTCGATATATCTTGTTATCTAGGAAGCGGCGGACTGAGGCTGCTTCTAAGTAGTCTTTGCCCAAGAGGCGACGTTCAGCTCGTCAACACCCTCCAACAGGTAATATTCTCATAGGTGAGCTTGCGCTGAGCCTTTCCCGAGTTGTTTTCCTGGTTTTGTCTTGATTTGACCTACTTTTGTGTATTCATCCAAGTTCTTCTTGTCTTCTGATAGATGGTCAGTCTGTCGCTGTTGATGAGGAGATGACTGATGATGAAGTCCCCCTTAATCTTCGTTCGTAAGTTTTTACTTCTTGAGTGCCCTTGTATTTTGTAAGATTTGCTCTGACTGAGTTCTTTTTTCTGTAGTCGTGCACGGGCTCCTTGTGTCCCAAATGTAACAATTGCTTTTGCTTCTATCCCGGAGGCCATCCCAATCCCCTCCTTTGAGGTGGTTGAGGATGATTTGTTCTCCGTGCCACTTCCCGACTTCATTTTCTTGAAGGTGGCTAGTGATTTTAAGAAGGTCATCAAGTAAGTTTTTCTCCTAGTTGTTCTGATTTTGATATCTTATTCTGTTTTTGATAGACCCGAGTTCTTTTTCATTGTAGGCCTTCTGAGGATGCCTCGTCTTCTCTGGCCCTTGGGGCTAAAAAAGCTTTACAAGAATCTGCTATTGGTGAGCTCTTGTTCTGCCTTGCCTTTCCGTCTCTTGTATAATTTATGTATTCTATATCCTTGTAGACTTATAATTCTGCTTTTTGTAGCTTCTCCTCCTTGTGTTGCTCCTCTTGAGCCACATGTTGAGGAACTGAATGTTGGGGCCCTGGTGTCCTCTTAGGAGGAGCACCGGGTTGTGGATAGTCCCTCGGGCATTTTTGCTGCTGCTTGTCTACCACTTGGGTCATCTCTATTGTACTGCCTCGAGGCTGCTGCTCGAGTTGATGTGGCAGTGGGTGAGGGTTCTGATAACTACCCTCCCCCTGCTTCTGCTGCTGCTGCTGACTGGCCGTTAGCATCTAGGCCGAGTACTCTTCTACTAACTCGTTTAGGAGAGGAAATGGCTCAGCTTGGCCGAGTTGAACGGTTGGCCAAGTTGGGTTCTTCTTGGGAAACCTTTTCCGGTGCTTATGGCACCGAGCTCAAGGTTTCTGAGTTCTTTTTTGACTTTTGATATTGGTTTCTTCTGCTTCTGTCTAACATATTTTTGTTTTGTAGTCTTTACTTCAAGATCAGGATGTCTTGTTTGGTCCTCATGAGGCGCAATTTACTGCCATTGTTGAGGCTAATTTGAAAAGAAAGGAAGATGAGCTGGCTTAGGCTAAAGTTGTCCTGACTTATGAGAAGGAGCAGCGTGCTCTGACGAAGGCCGCCCTTAATGCCAAGGTGCTTGATGCTGAGAAGGCATGTGATATCGCTTAGGCTGAGAATTTTGACTTGAAGGAGAGGCTGGCTGGTAAGTTAATCTTTTGTTGATCGACTGCTTTCCCTTGGTTTTGCTCTTTTTTCTTTTCTGAGTTGTTGATTTGCTTTCTTTCAGCTCTTGCTTGTGAAAAAGAAAACTGGTTGAAAGATAGGGAGGCGATGACTGACACCCTCCATACTTCACAAAATTAGGCTGAGTCTATAAGTACCATTGTTGATTTAAAACTGAAAGAAACCTAAGATATTCTTGCTCAGGCAAAATTGATACGATCTGGCGCTGACCGAGATCTTGTTCAAGCCATAAAATCTATTCGAGATCTATAGGCGAAGTTGAAGGCTACCCATGAGCAATTCCAGGCTCTTTATGCTGCAGTCGCTCTAATCATTGCTTCAGTCTATCAGCGAGAAGACAGAGATCTAGGCCTTGGAGGCATAATACTGGTGCTTTCTTCCTGGTTTTATGATTTTGTAAGGGGTGGTTTTCACCGATGCATCAACAATGTGGTTTCATATGTCCGGGTTGTTGCTCCTGATGCCCCTCTTGAGCGGATTACTGAAGCTTCTGTAATAGCCGAGTTTTCAAGACAGTGGGAGGAGGCCAAAGTAGAGCTTAGTGGTCTATCAGACCAAATCTTGGAACAGATGAATGTGCTTCCTACTATGCCTCCAGCTCCTTAGACATTTTGTGTAATGAACTTGTGGTTTCTTATAATATATACTTGTTTCTGTGAATATGATCAGGCTTTGCCCTGCTTTTGAATCTGTCTTTGACTGCTATGAGTAGGCTTTGACCTATCTTTCTTTTACTGCATTTGTGTAATTTCTGAGTAGTCCTTCCACTATGTATGACTAGTTTTGTCGCTCTTCGGATAACAATAATCGACTACATATTGATATCTGGTTTGTAGAGTTGTTTTTTGCCACCCTTTTGGGCGTGGGATTTGATCATATCGCTTTCTTGAGTACATAGCCATCCTTGTAGGGTTGTTTCCTGCCGCTTTTGGGGCGAGTTGGTCGGCCATTCTTGCCAGATTGTATAATTGTTTTAGCTGCTCTTGGGCCGAGGCAGTTGATCATGCTGTTCTTGGAATATGTAGCCAAGTTGACTTTGATCATGCTGCTTGTTGGGCAAAGTTTATCGATCGTACCGCTCTTGGGGTAGGCGACCGAGTTGTAAATTTGTAGATGCCGCTTGCTGGGCGAAGTAGTCGATCGTATCGCTCTTGAGGTAGGTGACTGAGTTGTTGGAGTGATTATGTCACTCTTTGGGTGAAGTAGTTGATTATACCGCTCTTGGGGTAGGCGACCGAGTTGTTGGAGTGATTGTACCGCTCTTTGGGTGAAGTAGTCGATTGTACCATTCTTGGGGTAGGTGACTGAGTTTTCTTTGTTGATTGTGCCCCTTGTTGGGCGAAGTTGTCAATCGTACTGCTCTTGGGGTAGGCGATCGAGTTGTATATTTGTAGATGCCTGCTTGTCCGGCGAGGTAGTCAATCGTACCGCTCTTGGGGTAGGCGATCGAGTTGTTTTTGTAGATAGCGCCGCTTGTTGGGCATAGTAAACGATCGTACCAGCTCTTGGGGTAAGCGATTAGACCCGTATAGCACAACCATTTCTAGGTTGGCTGTTTGCAGGGTAAGTAAGCAATCGTACCAGCTCTTGGGGTAAGCGATTGCACCCGTATAGCAACAACCATTTCTGGGTTGAGCTGTCTACAGGGCTGCCCCTTTTTCCCCAACCTAATTATGGGTTGGTTCTATCCATTGGACAGGGCTATCAGTCGTACCATCTCTTTTTATGGTAGAGTGACAAATGCTAGCTTGGGTCACCTTACCCAAGAAGCTATTTGGCCGTTGGCCATCAGTCAAACCATCTCCATATGGTTGAGTGACAAAATTGCCCATGTAGCGCAACTGTTTTCGGGTTGACTATTAATAGGGATGGCCCTTTTATCCCCAACCTGATTACGGGCTGGTTTGTCGGTTTGACAGGGCTTATATCTGAAGTCGTTCTTCTTGAAGAATTTTTGCTTTATTTCTCTTG